>NC_042994.1:952816-1197816 GCF_901001165.1 Salmo trutta | reverse complement strand
GGAGGAAGAGAAAGGGAGGAAGGATGGAGGAAGAGAGAGGAAGAGAGAGGGAGGAAGGATGGCGGAGAAGAGAGCGAGGAAGGATGGAGGGAGAGAGAGGGAGGAAGGATGGAGGGAGAGAGAAGGAGGAAGGATGGAGGGAGAGGGAAGGAGGAAGGATGGAGGGAGAGAGAGGGAGGAAGGATGAGGAAGAGAGAGGGAGGGAGGGAGGAAGGATGGAGGAAGAGAGAGGGAGGAAGGATGGAGGAAGAGAGAGGGAGGAAGGATGGAGGAAGAGAGTGGAGGAAAGATGGAGGAAGAGAGAGGAAGGAAGGATGGAGGAAGAGAGAGGGAGGAAGGATGGAGGAAGAGAGAGGGAGGAAGGATGGAGGAAGAGAGAGGGAGGAAGGATGGAGGAAGAGAGAGGGAGGAAGGAAGGAGGAAGAGAGAGGGAGGAAGGATGGCGGAAGAGAGAGCGAGGAAGGATGGCGGAGAAGAGAGCGAGGAAGGATGGAGGGAGAGAGAAGGAGGAAGGATGGAGGGAGAGAGAGGGAGGAAGGATGAGGAAGAGAGAGGGAGGGAGGGAGGAAGGATGGAGGAAGAGAGAGGGAGGAAGGATGGCGGAAGAGAGAGGGAGGAAGGATGGAGGGAGAGAGAGGGAGGAAGGATGGAGGAAGAGAGAGGATAAAAAGGTAGAAGAAAAAGAGCAATTACTGATTGACCATATTTTAGGGATCTCAACACAGCCCAAAAAACAACATGTTAACGTAACGTATAACTTCTAACTGCTGTCTACACGGGCAACCCTTGATACTTTATCTCCCTGACAGCATCCAGTCTGACAACTGTCTGGGCAGACACAGGGACAGACACAGGGACAGGGGCAGACACAGACACAGGGGCAGACACAGGGGCAGACACAGGGGCTGACACAGGGACAGGGGCAGACACAGACACAGGGGCAGACACAGACACAGGGGCAGACACAGGGGCAGACACAGGGGCTGACACAGGGACAGGGGCAGACACAGACACAGGGGCAGACACAGACACAGGGGCAGACACAGACACAGGGGCAGACACAGGGACAGGGGCAGACACAGGGACAGACACAGGGGCAGACACAGGGGCAGACACAGGGGCAGACACAGGGGCAGACACAGGGTACAGACACAGGGTACAGACACAGACACAGGGGCAGCCACAGGGTACAGACACAGGGGCAGGGGCAGACACAGGGACAGACACAGGGTACAGACACAGGGGCAGACACAGGGACAGGACGGTAACTAACCCAAGGAGATGTTATTAGTAACTATTAGTTTCACATTGAGGATTTTAACCCACTATCACACACATACAGACACACATACAGTTGTGTACAGCTAACCTTGTGGGGACACACAATTCAGTCCCATTCAAAATCCTATTTTCCCTAACCTTAACCTAATTCTAACCCTAACCCCCTAAAAATTGCATTTGACCTCGTGGGGCCTGACAAAATGTCCCAGTTGGTCAAATATTTGTTTGTTTTCTATTCTGGTCCCCACAACTTTAATTAAACACGTGTGTGTGTGTGTACACACACACACACACACACACACACACACACACACGTCCATCACTGTCAGACAGACAACAGTGTATGTCGAAAACAGTGTTAGTCTAACACAGCAACCTGAGACAACCAATCCCCTTCCTTCCCTGGGGTATTGTACTTCCACCCCAGCTTAACGGTATCTGTAAGAGCAGATGGGAGGCCTGTGTGTTCTGTTGGTAAAGTCAGTCAGTTGCTTTACCAGCGGTGAAATAAACACTCAATGTGTATTAAAGCTGAGATCTGCATAAGTGCCACTGGTCACATTAGTTCCTGGTTTGTTTATGAATGGGAGGAGAGGAGCATCCAGCGCCAGGGTCCAAAAATATCCCAGTCTACTGTTCTCTCTCACGTCCAATGATGTCCATTGGGAAAAAACCTGTGTCCATTGTTTGAAGTAATGTCTGCTGTTGTTGCAGGTAGCCTAGCGGTTAAGAGCATTGGGCCAGTAACCAAAAAGGTCACAGGTTCGAATCCCCGAGCCAACTAATTGAAAAATCGGTCTATGTGCCCTTGTACAAGGCGCTTAACCCTAATTGGCTCCGGTAAGTCTCTCTGGATAAGAGAGTCTGCTAAATAACTAAAATGTCAAATGCAATAGCGCAAATGGACGTGGCAGTTTCCCCGCTACGGATTCCAGATTTAAGTTCCGTTCCACTGACCTGCAAAATACAAATACAAATCCATAATAAAGTTCTGAACCGGTTCAAACCACAAAAAAAGTACCGGTCCTTTCTTTTCCTTTTTCAACATGTGAAATCAACCTCGTTTTTACATTTAGTTGATTAAATGACTACACTGTGGTAAAATCACTACACCGTGGTAAAATCACTACACCATGGTAAAATCACTACACCATGGTAATCACTACACCGTGGTAATCACTACACCATGGTAAAATCACTACACCATAGTAAAATCACTACACCGTGGTAATCACTACACCATGGTAATCATTACACCGTGGTAATCACTACACTGTGCTAATCACTACACCATGGTAAAATCACTACACCGTGGTAAAATCACTACACCGTGGTAAAATCACTACACCATGGTAAAATCACTACACCGTGGTAAAATCACTACACCATGGTAAAAATCACTACACCATGGTAAAATCACTACACCTTGGTAATCATTACACCGTGGTAATCCCTACACCATGGTAATCACTACACCGTGGTAAAATCACTACACCATGGTAAAAATCACTACACCGTGGTAATCACTACACCATGGTAAAATCACTACACCATGGTAATCATTACACCGTGGTAATCACTACACCGTGGTAATCACTACACCGTGGTAATCACTACACCATGGTAAAATCACTACACCGTGGTAATCACTACACCATGGTAAAATCACTACACCATAGTAAAATCCCTACACCGTGGTAATCACTACACCATGGTAATCATTACACCGTGGTAATCACTACACCGTGGTAATCATTACACCGTGGTAATCATTACACCGTGGTAATCACTACACCATGGTAAAATCACTACACCATGTTAATCATTACACCGTGGTAATCATTACACCGTGGTAATCACTACACCGTGGTAATCACTACACCGTGGTAAAATCACTACACCATGGTAAAATCACTACACCATGGTAAAATCACTACACCATGGTAAAATCACTACACCATGGTAATCATTACACCGTGGTAAAATCACTACACCGTGGTAATCACTACACCATGGTAAAATCACTACACCGTGGTAGTCACTACACCATGGTAAAATCACTACACCGTGGTAATCACTACACCATGGTAATCATTACACCGTGGTAAAATCACTACACCGTGGTAATCACTACACCGTGGTAATCACTACACCGTGGTAATCACTACACCGTGGTAATCACTACACCATGGTAATCACTACACCGTGGTAATCATTACACCGTGGTAATCACTACACCGTGGTAATCACTACACTGTGGATAGAGTAGCTTTCTATGGACAGGGAAAGCTAGTTGTTAAAACTTTATATGCTTGATGGACACACAAGTGTAGGCCACGAGATCTGACAGAAATTTTGCAGGTGGGGTGCGAGAGAGTGGGGGGTTGGCTTGAAGCACTGGGCATCATGATATGTTTCAAGTTTTTAATGCCACGTGCACAAGTACAGTGAAATGCCCTTCCTGCATGCACTTTCCCAACAGTGCAGTAATCAATATGATGTGTATTATAATGTGTTTAGGACATTAGTAGTAGACCTGTCATTACTTCACCGGAAAGTATTCAGAACCCTTCACATTTTACAGATTTTGTTACATTACAGCCTTAACCATCTCTGCAGCCCTCCACCAATCAGGCCTTTATGGTAGAGTGGCCAGACGGAAGCCACTCCTCAGTAAAAGGCACAGGACAGCCAGCTTGGAGTTTCCCAAAAGGCACCTAAAGAACTCTCAGACAATGAGAAACAAGAATCTCTGGTCTGATGAAACCAAGATTGAACTTTTTGGCCTGAATGCAAAGAGTCAAGTCTGGAGGAAACTTGGCACCATCCCTACGGTGAAGCATAGTGGTGGAAGCATCATGCTGTGGGGATGTTTTTCAGCAGCAGGAACTGGAAGACTAGTCAAGATCGAGGGAAAGATGGACAGAGCAAAGAACAGAGAGATCCTTGATGAAAACCTGCTCCAGAGTGCTCAGGACCTCAGACTGGGGCAAAGGTTCATCTTCCAACAGGACAACGACCCTAAGCACACAGCCAAGACAACACAGGAGTGGCTTCAGGACAAGTCTCTGAATGTCCTTGAGTGGCACAGCTAGAGCCAGAACTTGAACCCATTCTAACATCTCTGGAGAGATCTGAAAATAGCTGTGCAGCGACACTCCTCTTCTAACCTGACAGAGCTTGAGAGGATCTGCAGAGAGGAATGGGAGAAACTCCCCAAATACAGGTGTGCCAAACTGAAAGAAAGTCATTAACCGGTTCTCATGCTTTTAAAATAATGGTTCTGTTCCGGACCACTAGAGATCACTTTTGCTCCCGGTTCTGTTTCCGTTCCTTGAAAAATGTTATTATTTTCCAGTTCTGTTCCTTGAACCAGTTCCAACCCCTGGTAATAGTAATAGCAAGTGTAGTAAGCCCTCACTGAGGTGAATAGTAGTGTAGTGAAGGATGGGACTTACAGAACTCTGAGGTGTTTGAGGCCAGAGAAGTCTGTCTTGCTGATGGTTGTCAGGTTGTTCCCATTTAGATCACTGGATGAGAGGAAGAAAACACACAGAATATTAGCAAACATGTTGGTCATAAACACATTCACACTGTATAAACACATTCACACTATATAAACACATTCACACTATATAAACACATTCACACTATATAAACACATTCACACTGTATAAACACATTCACACTATATAAACACATTCACACTATATAAACACATTCATATTATATAAACACACTCACACTATATAAACACATTAACACTATATAAACACATTCACACTGTATAAACACATTCACACTGTATAAACACATTCATACTATATAAACACATTCATATTATATAAACACATTCATATTATATAAACACATTCACACAATATAAACACATTCACACTGTATAAACACATTCATATTATATAAACACATTCACACTGTATAAACACATTCACACTGTATAAACACATTCACACTGTATAAACACATTCATATTATATAAACACATTCACACTGTATAAACACATTCACACTGTATAAACACATTCACACTGTATAAACACATTCATATTATATAAACACATTCACAATATATAAACACATTCATATTATATAAACACATTCACACTATATAAACACACTCACACTATATAAACACATTCACACTGTATAAACACATTCATACTATATAAACACATTCACACTATATAAACACATTCACACTATATAAACACATTCACACTGTATAAACACATTCATACTATATAAACACATTCACACTGTATAAACACATTCACACTATATAAACACATTCACACTATATAAACACATTCACACTATATAAACACATTCACAATATATAAACAAATTCATATTATATAAACACATTCACACTATATAAACACATTCATACTATATAAACACATTCACACTATATAAACACATTCACACTATATAAACACATTCACACTATATAAACACATTCACACTATATAAACACATTCACACTGTATAAACACATTCACACTATATAAACACATTCACAATATATAAACACATTCACACTATATAAACACATTCATACTATATAAACACATTCACACTATATAAACACATTCATACTATATAAACACATTCATACTATATAAACACATTCACACTGTATAAACACATTCACACTGTATAAACACATTCATATTATATAAACACATTCACAATATATAAACACATTCATATTATATAAACACATTCACACTATATAAACACACTCACACTATATAAACACATTCACACTATATAAACACATTCACACTATATAAACACATTCACACTGTATAAACAAATTCATACTATATAAACACATTCACACTATATAAACACATTCACACTATATAAACACATTCACACTGTATAAACACATTCATACTATATAAACACATTCACACTGTATAAACACATTCACACTATATAAACACATTCACACTATATAAACACATTCACAATATATAAACACATTCATATTATATAAACACATTCACACTATATAAACACATTCACACTATATAAACACATTCACACTATATAAACACATTCACACTATATAAACACATTCACACTATATAAACACATTCACACTGTATAAACACATTCACACTGTATAAACACATTCACACTATATAAACACATTCACAATATATAAACACATTCACACTATATAAACACATTCACACTATATAAACACATTCACACTGTATAAACACATTCACACTATATAAACACATTCACACTATATAAACACATTCACACTGTATAAACACACTCACACTATATAAACACATTCATACTATATAAACACATTCACAATATATAAACACATTCACACTGTATAAACAAATTCACACTGTGTAAACACATTCACACTGTATAAACACATTCACACTGTATAAACGCATTCATACTATATAAACACACTCACACTATATAAACACATTCACACTGTATAAACACATTCACACTATATAAACACATTCACACTGTGTAAACACATTCACACTGTATAAACACATTCACACTGTATAAACACATTCACACTATATAAACACATTCACACTGTATAAACACATTCATATTATATAAACACATTCACACTGTGTAAACACATTCACACTGTATAAACACATTCACACTGTATAAACACATTCATATTATATAAACACATTCACACTGTATAAACACATTCACACTGTATAAACACATGCACACTGTATAAACACATTCATATTATATAAACACATTCACACTGTATAAACACATTCACACTGTATAAACACATTCATATTATATAAACACATTCACACTATATGAACACATTCACACTATATAAACACATTCACACTATATAAACACATGCATACTATATGTGCATTCGGGAAAGTATTCAGACCCCTTGACTTTTTTCCACATTGTTACATTACAGCCTTATTCTAAAATTTATTAAATCGCTTTTTCCCCCCTCATCAATCTACACACAATACCCTATAATGACAAATCAAAAACTGTTTTTTAGAAATACTTGCAAATTAATAAAAAATTTAAAACAGAAATACCTTATTTACATAAGTATTCAGACCCTTTGCTATGAGACTCGAAATTGAGCTCAGGTGCATCCTGTTTCCATTGATCATCCTTGAGATGTTTCTACAACTTTATTGGAGTCCACCTGTGGTAAATTCTGTTGATTGGACATGATTTGGAAAGGCACACGCACTTGTCTATATAAGGTCCCACAGTCAGAGCAAAAACCAAGCAATGAGGCCAACAATGTTAAAAAATCCGTAGTTTCCGAAATCGGATTGTGTCGAGGCACAAATCTGGGGAAGGGTACCAAAACATTTCTGCAGCATTGAAGGTTCCCAAGAACACAGTAGCCTCCATCATTCTTAAACGGAAGAAGTTTGGAACCACCAAGACTCTTCCTAGAGCTGGCCGACCGGCCAAACTGAGCAATCGGGGGAGAAGGGCCTTGGTCAGGGAGGTGACCAAGAACCCGATGGTCACTCTGACAGAGCTCCTCTGTGGAGATGGGAGAACCTTCCAGAAGGACAACCATCTCCGGAGCACTCTACCAAACAGGCCATTAGGGTAGAGTGGCCAGACAGAAGCCACTCCTCAGTAAAAGGCACATGAAAGTCAGCTTGGAGTTTTCCAAAAGGCACCTAAAGGACACTCAGACCATGAGAAACAAGATTCTCTGGTCTAATGAAAACAAGATTGAACTCTTTGGCCTGAATGCCAAGCGTCATGTTTGAAGGAAACCTGGCACCATCCCTACGGGGAAGAATGGTGGTGGCACTCCCCAAATACAGGTGTGCCAAGCTTGTAGCGTCATACACAAGAAGACCTAAGGCTATAATCGCTGCCAAAGGTGCTTCAACAAAGTAATGAGCAAATGGTCTGAATACTTATGTAAATGTGATATTACATTTTTTTGGCAACATTTCTAAAAACCTGTTTTTGTTTGTCATTATGGAGGGAAAAAACTATTTAATCCATTTTAGAATAAGGCTGGAATGTAACAAAATGTGGAAAAGGTCAAGGGGTCTGAATACTTTCCGAATGCACTGTAAACACAATAATACTATACTCTATCTCCTTTATCTAGGACTGGCCTTAGCTACAGGTAGAGTAGACTGGTTTCATCGACAGTTCAGAATACATGTCAGTCTTTCTGTCAGTCTTTCTCTCTCCTTCTAGCTGTCTCAATCGCTCTCCTTCCCTCCCTCTCTCATTCACACACAGACACAGGTGCTGTGTGACAGAGGAGCTGCAAATTTGTTGGTGTTGTCTTGCCTGGGACTATAATCTCTCTTTCAAACACCCACACAGTGTCCTCAGAGCAGCAGCCCACAGAGGTGCTGATTGGATGCAGCAGGCGGTCAACCAATCACAGGGTGGTTTTATTAAACCACAGCAGGTTGACTGGCACAAAACAGGAATTAACAGCTCCTCTCCAGAGGACAATCTGCTTGCTTCCCAAATGGCACCACTTTTGACTAGAGCTCTGGTCAAAAGTAGTGCACTATATAGGGAATAGGGAGCCATTTGGGACACACATTCTGTTCTCAGTCTGATAAGAGTATCCAACACAAAGCTAGAACGATAATAACCAAAGAAAAAGCCTTAGTAGGATGAGATGTGTCATTTGTAAGCATCTGTGGCTATGTCATCACGAATAACCTGACAGCGTGATCTCAACCTAAAGTTTCTGAGAGGATGAGGAATCCAATGTGAGAAAACACAGAGAATCCTGGTTAAACCAGACAATGCTGTTCTCACCATTGTTCTACTTCATGGTGAGCTGCAGCGTAACAAGTAATCTAACAATTCCCCAACAACTACCTAATACACACACATCTAAAAGGGGTGAATGAGAATATGTACATGTAAGCCTTCCTGGGGTAGCAATGTAAGAAATATTACATAAAAAACCCTGTAATACTGCATAGTTTCCTAAGAACTCGAAGCGAGGCAACCATCTCCACTCGGAATTAAAGGGTGAAAAATCGACGGTCATCCGTTTACGGCAAAGTCTGAAGTGAAACTATGAGATCAGGTTGCAGGCAGGCCTGTGAGAGCTTGTTGTATAGACAGGGTTATTGTATTCTGGGATTTCTGGAAATCTGTTATTCAATTTGTTTGGGGGGGGTTTGGAAATTCTTCCGCAACCCCATTTTCATATCAGTTGCGACCCCTAGTTTGGGAACCGCTGCTTTACAATGTGACCTCATTGTCTTTGGTTTAATTGACAGCCAGATAGGAGAGGATGATGTCACCTTTCCCACAGGGCTCTGTGGTGAGTGCCTGTAAGACAGTGTGTGTGTGTGTGTGTGTGTGTGTGTGTGTGTGTGTGTGTGTGTGTGTGTGTGTGTGTGTGGTATCAGGTTGCTGTACTACAGTAAAGAGTGGGGTAGAGGATGACATTCTCTGTCCCAAAGAACAGTAGAACATGGGAGAGAGTGTGTGTGTGTGTGTGTGTGTGTGTGTGTGTGTGTGTGTGTGTGTGTGTGTGTGTGTGTGTGTGTGTGTGTGTGTGTGTGTGTGTGTGTGTGTGTGTGTGTGTGGTGGGACAGTGGTTTCAGTGTGTGATCTTGACCCAGACTTCACCCATGGAGCAGTGAGAAAAATTATGAACGGTTAGAGAGAGAAAGAGAGAACGAGAGAGAGCTGTGGAATTACAGGGGGTCTATAATCCCTCTCATGATGTGTGTGAAATTGCTTTGACAATGAGTGGACCTGGGCACCAGGAGAAGGTTGTGTTTGACCTATATAACTGTATATGTACACACACAATGTTCTCTTCCTCGTGTTTCAGAGAGCAACTCCTACATCATCCCTAGAGAGACACTTGTAATTGTGTCACTGTTACAAACAAGGAGGCTGTATTTACAACAACTGAAATCACTGATGTGGTTTCGCAGGTTTACGTGACTGGAGTATAAGCTTGGAGAAAGAGTCTTAGCTAACAGGGTCCTGAAAAAAAAGAGAGAGAGCGAGAGAGAGTAGGTCCTAATGATGTCGAGAGAGAGAGATGACGGATAGGAGGGGGAGATGAACCCACACACACCTTGGGTGCTGATGAGGTGTGGATAATTGGGTTTTGTGGAGCATGGAGAGGTCAGGGGTCAGGGAAGCCTGAAGTAGAGAGAGAATCCACCAGACAAAGGCTTGTTACAGTAGAACGCGTCTTACACACTTACACAGCACAACACACACAGTACACACTGACACATTCATCCTTAAAGCCACCTGCACACTCTCTCTCTCTCCCACACAACACACACACACACACACACACACACACACACACACACACACACACACACACACACACACACACACACACACACACACACACACACACACACACACACACACCAAATTACTCCGCAATAGCAGCTTCAGTGGGCAGTCAAGCAGCACAAGTTCCACTCAAGTTCCCCCTTATTAGCTGGGCTATGAAAGGAAAGGCCACAGAGAGAGAGAAAAAGATAGACAGATGAAAAGAGAGAGAGAGAGAGACAGAGAAACAGAGCGAGAGAGATGGAGAGAGAGAGACATATGGCATTATAAAATCAATGTACACAAACAACAAGTGTGACGTTCAAATTGAGAAAAAAAAAAACAATTTTTTTTCCACAGGGCCGTGGGGTGAGACAGGGTTGCAGCTTGAGCCCCACATACATTTGAAGTCAGAAGTTTACATACACCTTAGCCAAATACATTTAAACTCAGTTTTTCACAATTCCTGACATTTAATCAGAGTAAAAAAGTTAGAATCACCACTTTATTTTAAGAATGTGAAATGTCAGAATAATAGTAGAGAGAATGATTTCTTTCAGCTTTTATTTCTTTCATCACATTCCCAGTGAGTCAGAAGTTAACATGCACTCAATTAGTATTTGGTAGCATTGCCTTTAAATTGTTTAACTTGGGTCAAACGTTTCGGGTAGCCTTCCACAAGCTTCCCACAATAAGTTGGGTGAATTTTGGCCCATTCCTCCAGACAGAGCTGGTGTAACTGAGTCAGGTTTGTAGGCCTCCTTGTTCGCACACGCTTTTTCAGTTCTGCCCACAAATTTTCTATAGGATTGAGGTCAGGGCTTTGTGCCGGCCACTCCAATACCTTGACTTTGTTGTCCTTAAGCCATTTTGCCACAACTTTGGAAGTGTGCTTGGGGTCATTGTCCATTTGGAAGACCCATTTGCGACTAAGCTTTAACTTCCTGAGGTCTTGAGATATTGCTTCAATATATCCACATAATTTTCCCCTCCTCATGATGCCATCTATTTTGTGAAGTGCACCAATCCCTCCTGCAGCAAAGCACCCCCACAACATGATGCATCACGGTTGGGATGGTGTTCTTCGGCTTGCAAGCATCCCCCTTTTTCCTCCAAACATAACGATGGTCATTATGGCCAAACAGTTCTATTTTTGTTTCATCAGACAAGAGGACATTTCTCCAAAAAGTACGCTCTTTGTCCCCATGTGGAGTTGCAACCCGTAGTCTGGCTTTTTTATGGCGGTTTTGGAGCAGTTGCTTCTTCCTTGCTGTATGTCGATATTGGACTTGTTTTACTGTGGATATGGGTACTTTTGTACCCGTTTCCTCCAGCATCTTCACAAGGTCCTTTTTTTCTGAGGTCTTGGCTGATTTCTTTTGATTTTCATATGTCAAGCAAAGAGGCTCTGAGTTTGAAGGTAGGCCTTGAAATATATCCACAGGTACACCTCCAATTGACTCAAATAATGTCAGTTAGCCTATCAGAAGCTTCTAAAGCCATGACATAATTTTCTGGAATTTTCCAAGCTGTTTAAAGGCACTGTCAACTTAGTGTATGCAAACTTCTGACCCACTGGAATTGTGATACAGTGAATTATAAGTGAAATAATCTGTCTGTAAAGAATTATTGGAAAAATGACTTGTGTCATGCACAAAGTAGATGTCCTAACCGACTTGCCAAAACTATAGTTTGTTAACAAGAAATTTGTGGAGTGGTTGAAAAACGAGTTTTTAATGACTCTAACCTAAGTGTATGTAAACTTCCGACTTCAACTGTATATATCAACAAATTGGCGAAGACACTAGAACAGTCTGCAGCACCCGGCCTCACCCTACTAGATTCTGAAGTCAAATGTCTACCGTTTGCTGATGATCTGGTGCTTCTGTTCCCAACCAAGGAGGGCCTACAGCAGCACCTAGATCTTCTGTACATATTCTGTCAGACCTGGGCCCAGAAAGCAAATCTCAGTAAGACAAAGAGCACACAAAAAAACTATTCCTACTGTACCTCGGCCAACATTCCACAGGGGACAATCAACAGCCTTATCAACTCTATGTGAAGGAGATGTGTCGCGCTGCCTGAGGCAAATGGTGGTCACACCAGACACTGACTGGTTTTCTGATCCACGGCCCTACCCTTTTTTTTAAGGTATCTGTGACCAACAGATGCATATCTGTATTCCCAGTGATGTGAAATCCATAGATTAGGGCCTTATATGAACTGTAACTCAGTAAAATCCTTGAAATTGTTGCATGTTGTGTTTACATTTTTGTTCAGTTAAGTGCATTCTACAACAAACCCAAAAAGAAATTTGACAATAAATAGAATACCTGAATTCCTACCAAAATCCCTGAGCTCCATTATTTGTCCGTGCCAGTAAAATGTGCTATTATTCAGTCAATATCTGATGGATTTTTTAAATCCGGTTTCACGAGCGCCCAGATGCTTGATTGATTAGCAGATTAAAACGAGTTGTCTGCACTGATTGGCCACACATGGGTCCTCTGCAGTGTGTGTGCATGTGTATTACCATCATCAAGATTAACTCAGTTAGTTCATTGTGTTTATGTGTAATCTCTGTGGTTGTCTCTCCTTCAATGGTCTGTGATGTGTGTCAGATGCAGCATGTCACAGCTGCTCCTAAATACACTGGAACTACATGGAGCAGCTGCATAATCATTCTGCTGTTAGCACACTGACTAAACACACACACACACGATGATTACAAGAGACAGTAGAAATTGAGATCTGTCATACTTGAGTAAAAGTAAAGATACTTTAACAGAAAATGAAAAAATAAGTAAAAATGTAAAAGTCACCCAGTAAAATACAACTTGGGTAAAACTCTAAAAGTATTTGGTTTTAAATATACTTAAGTATCAAAATTAAATGTAATTGCTAAAATGTAAAAGTCTAAATAATTTTCAAATTCCTTACATTAATCAAACCAGACGGGTCTATTTTCTTGTTTTTTTAAAATGGATAGCCAGGGGCACACTCCAACATTCAGACATCATTTACAAATTAAGCATCTGCGTTTAGTGAGTCCTCCAGATCAGAGGCAGTAGGTATGACCAGGGATGTTCTCTTGATAAGTGTGCAAATTAGACAATTTTCCTGTCCTGCTAAGCACAAAAAATATAACAAGTACTTTTGGGTGTCAGGGAAATTGTATGGAGTAAAAAGTACATTATTTTATTTAGGAATGTATTGAAGTAAAAGTAAGTACAGATACCCAGGAAAACGACTTAAGTAGCAATTTACACCACAGGGATAGAGTGAGTGTCTAAGAAGTCATGTGACGGAGTGGAGCCAGAGGTATCAGCCCCCCACGGCGTCTCATCTCTATCTAATCTATTTCCCTTTATTTCTCTTACCCCCTGCTAGCCGCCACCGCGCGCTAACCGCTAATCCACTCTTGGCCGGGTTGACTATACAGAGGCATCACATGGTGAAAACATCGGAAGCCATTCATTTTGAATGGAAGGAAAGCGAGAGAAGCAGAGTGGGCGGGGTACTGTTTGGTGAACCGAGCATAGTTGAGGAGTGGGACTAAAGTTAGGGAAAGCTTCATTCTATGCAATTCCTCCACGATATCGCGGCGCGAGTGACCAATCAAAGCTTACTATAGCTTCCACCCCCTACCGGATTGGCTTACAGCGGCTGCTGATATGTAGCACTACTTAGCATGCTTGCTAGCTTGTTAGCACCCACATGAGGGCGAAGCTAGCGTGGCGAGGAGAGTTACCACTGTATAGTTACCCTCGGCCGTCACACTTGTTAAGCAGCTCCGCCAACAGCCAGAGCAGACCAAAAAACACATACCCATACTAACATCACTTCTAGCCCCTAAATGAACACCCAAACTCCAAAACACAAATGCACATGTATGAACACACAGAGAGCCAAGTGTCTATACATCAGAAACACAGACAGATAAATAAAAGACACAGAGACATCTCAGAGTCACTACAGAAACATAAACACAGACACACACACACAGTGTGTGTTTTCCGTCTAGTGTGTGTGAGACCGCCGCCGGTGGCTCCAACCCTTGCTGAGATTTGTTTGGGTTTAAACTTCCAGGAGCTGAACAGAGATCCCCTTCTCTGATACCGAACACACACACAAACAGGAGGGATTTATTGAAGTTTCCTATAGCGGAGCAGGACAGGGGTCCAAGTCTCAGAGTAGTGGGGTCCATGACCTTTGACGTCTTAATGACATGACAACAAGCTGGTGTCCACACAAATACAACAGGAAATCCCATTAGCTAGAGTAGACACTCTGTTAATAATACTGTAGTCCTTAACAAAAGGTAGAGGGAAAGGGCCCCACTTCAGTAGACACACTGGGATAGTCCCACAGTAGACACACTGGGATAGTCCTACAGTAGACACACTGGGATAGTCCCACAGTAGACACACTGGGATAGTCCTACAGTAGACACACTGGGATAGTCCCACAGTAGACACACTGGGATAGTCCTACAGTAGACACACTGGGATAGTCCCACAGTAGACACACTGGGATAGTCCTACAGTAGTCACACTGGGATAGTCCCGCAGTAGACACACTGGGATAGTCCTACAGTAGTCACACTGGGATAGTCCCACAGTAGACACACTGGGATAGTCCCACAGTAGTCACACTGGGATAGTCCCACAGTAGACACACTGGGATAGTCCCACAGTAGTCACACTGGGATAGTCCCACAGTAGACACACTGGGATAGTCCCACAGTAGACACACTGGGATAGTCCCACAGTAGACACACTGGGATAGTCCTACAGTAGTCACACTGGGATAGTCCTACAGTAGACACACTGGGATAGTCCTACAGTAGACACACTGGGATAGTCCCACAGTAGTCACCCTGGGATAGTCCCACAGTAGACACACTGGGATAGTCCCACAATAGTCACACTGGGATAGTCCCACTGTACTCACACTGGGATAGTCCTACAGTAGTCAGGGATAGTCCTACAATAGTCACACTGGGATAGTCCCACAGAAGTCACACTGGGATAGTCCCACAGTAGACACACTGGGATAGTCCCACAGTAGACACACTGGGATAGTCCCACAGTAGACACACCGGGATAGTCCCACAGTAGACACACTGGGATAGTCCCACAATAGACACACCGGGATAGTCCCACAGTAGACACACCGGGATAGTCCCACAGTAGACACACTGGGATAGTCCCACAGTAGACACACTGGGATAGTCCTACAGTAGACACACTGGGATAGTCCCACAGTAGACACACTGGGATAGTCCTACAGTAGACACACTGGGATAGTCCCACAGTAGACACACTGGGATAGTCCTACAGTAGACACACTGGGATAGTCCCACAGTAGACACACTGGGATAGTCCTACAGTAGTCACACTGGGATAGTCCCGCAGTAGACACACTGGGATAGTCCTACAGTAGTCACACTGGGATAGTCCCACAGTAGACACACTGGGATAGTCCCACAGTAGTCACACTGGGATAGTCCCACAGTAGACACACTGGGATAGTCCCACAGTAGTCACACTGGGATAGTCCCACAGTAGACACACTGGGATAGTCCCACAGTAGACACACTGGGATAGTCCCACAGTAGACACACTGGGATAGTCCTACAGTAGTCACACTGGGATAGTCCTACAGTAGACACACTGGGATAGTCCTACAGTAGACACACTGGGATAGTCCCACAGTAGTCACCCTGGGATAGTCCCACAGTAGACACACTGGGATAGTCCCACAATAGTCACACTGGGATAGTCCCACTGTACTCACACTGGGATAGTCCTACAGTAGTCAGGGATAGTCCTACAATAGTCACACTGGGATAGTCCCACAGAAGTCACACTGGGATAGTCCCACAGTAGACACACTGGGATAGTCCCACAGTAGACACACTGGGATAGTCCCACAGTAGACACACCGGGATAGTCCCACAGTAGACACACTGGGATAGTCCCACAATAGACACACCGGGATAGTCCCACAGTAGACACACCGGGATAGTCCCACAGTAGACACACTGGGATAGTCCCACAGTAGACACACTGGGATAGTCCCACAGTAGACACACTGGGATAGTCCCACAGTAGACACACCGGGATAGTCCCACAGTAGTCACACTGGGATAGTCCCACAGTAGTCACACCGGGAAATTCCTACAATAGTCACACTGGGATAGTCCCACAGTAGTCACACTGGGATAGTCCCACAGTAGACACACTGGGATAGTCCCACAGTAGACACACTGGGATAGTCCCACAGTAGACACACTGGGATAGTCCCACAGTAGTCACACTGGGATAGTCCCACAGTAGACACACTGGGATAGTCCCACAATAGACACACTGGGATAGTCCCACAATAGACACACTGGGATAGTCCCACAGTAGTCACACTGGGATAGTCCCACAGTAGACACACTGGGATAGTCCCACAGTAGACACACTGGGATAGTCCCACAGTAGACACACTGGGATAGTCCCACAGTAGACACACTGGGATAGTCCCAGTAGACACACTGGGATAGTCCCACAGTAGACACACTGGGATAGTCCCACAGTAGACACACTGGGAAAGTCCCACAGTAGACACACTGGGATCGTCCCACAGTAGACACACTGGGATAGTCCCACAGTAGTCCCACTGGGATAGTCCCACAGTAGACACACTGGGATAGTCCCAAAGTAGACAAACTGGGATAGTCCCACAGTAGACACACTGGGATAGTCCGACAGCAGACACACTGGGATAGTCCCACAGTAGACACACTGGGATAGTCCCACAGTAGACACACTGGGATAGTCCTACAGTAGACACACTGGGATAGTCCCACAGTAGACACACTGGGATAGTCCTACAGTAGACACACTGGGATAGTCCCACAGTAGACACACTGGGATAGTCCCACAGTAGTCACACTGGGATAGTCCCGCAGTAGACACACTGGGATAGTCCTACAGTAGTCACACTGGGATAGTCCCACAGTAGACACACTGGGATAGTCCCACAGTAGTCACACTGGGATAGTCCCACAGTAGACACACTGGGATAGTCCTACAGTAGACACACTGGGATAGTCCCACAGTAGACACACTGGGATAGTCCCACAGTAGACACACTGGGATAGTCCCACAGTAGACACACTGGGATAGTCCTACAGTAGACACACTGGGATAGTCCCACAGTAGACACACTGGGATAGTCCTACAGTAGTCACACTGGGATAGTCCCGCAGTAGACACACTGGGATAGTCCTACAGTAGTCACACTGGGATAGTCCCACAGTAGACACAATGGGATAGTCCCACAGTAGTCACACTGGGATAGTCCCACAGTAGACACACTGGGATAGTCCCACAGTAGTCACACTGGGATAGTCCCACAGTAGACACACTGGGATAGTCCCACAGTAGACACACTGGGATAGTCCCACAGTAGACACACTGGGATAGTCCTACAGTAGTCACACTGGGATAGTCCTACAGTAGACACACTGGGATAGTCCTACAGTAGACACACTGGGATAGTCCCACAGTAGTCACCCTGGGATAGTCCCACAGTAGACACACTGGGATAGTCCCACAATAGTCACACTGGGATAGTCCCACAGTACTCACACTGGGATAGTCCTACAGTAGTCAGGGATAGTCCTACAATAGTCACACTGGGATAGTCCCACAGAAGTCACACTGGGATAGTCCCACAGTAGACACACTGGGATAGTCCCACAGTAGACACACTGGGATAGTCCCACAGTAGACACACTGGGATAGTCCCACAGTAGACACACCGGGATAGTCCCACAGTAGACACACTGGGATAGTCCCACAATAGACACACCGGGATAGTCCCACAGTAGACACACTGGGATAGTCCCACAGTAGACACACTGGGATAGTCCCACAGTAGACACACTGGGATAGTCCCACAGTAGACACACTGGGATAGTCCCACAGTAGACACACCGGGATAGTCCCACAGTAGTCACACTGGGATAGTCCCACAGTAGTCACACCGGGAAATTCCTACAATAGTCACACTGGGATTGTCCCACAGTAGTCACACTGGGATAGTCCCACAGTAGACACACTGGGATAGTCCCACAGTAGACACACTGGGATAGTCCCACAGTAGACACACTGGGATAGTCCCACAGTAGTCACACTGGGATAGTCCCACAGTAGACACACTGGGATAGTCCCACAATAGACACACTGGGATAGTCCCACAATAGACACACTGGGATAGTCCCACAGTAGTCACACTGGGATAGTCCCACAGTAGACACACTGGGATAGTCCCACAGTAGACACACTGGGATAGTCCCACAGTAGACACACTGGGATAGTCCCACAGTAGACACACTGGGATAGTCCCACAGTAGACACACTGGGATAGTCCCACAGTAGACACACTGGGATAGTCCCACAGTAGACACACTGGGATAGTCCCACAGTAGACACACTGGGATCGTCCCACAGTAGACACACTGGGATAGTCCCACAGTAGTCCCACTGGGATAGTCCCACAGTAGACACACTGGGATAGTCCCAAAGTAGACAAACTGGGATAGTCCCACAGTAGACACACTGGGATAGTCCGACAGCAGACACACTGGGATAGTCCCACAGTAGACACACTGGGATAGTCCCACAGTAGACACACTGGGATAGTCCCACAATGGTCACACTGGGATAGTCCCACAGTAGACACACTGGGATAGTCCCACAGTAGACACTCTGGGATAGTCCCACAGTAGACACACTGGGATAGTCCTACAGTAGTCACACTGGGATAGTCCCACAGTAGTCACACTGGGATAGTCCCACAGTAGTCACACTGGGATAGTCCCACAGTAGTCACACTGGGATAGTCCCACAGTAGACACACTGGGATAGTCCCACAATGGTCACACTGGGATAGTCCCACAGTAGTCACACTGGGATAGTCCCACAGTAGTCACACTGGGATAGTCCCACAGTAGTCACACTGGGATAGTCCCACAGTAGTCACACTGGGATAGTCCCACAGTAGACACACTGGGATAGTCCCACAGTAGTCACACTGGGATAGTCCCACAGTAGTTACACTGGGATAGTCCCACAGTAGACACACTGGGATAGTCCCACAGTAGACACACTGGGATAGTCCCACAGTAGACACACTGGGATAGTCCCACAGTAGACACACTGGGATAGTCCCACAGTAGACACACTGGGATAGTCCCACAGTAGTCACACTGGGATAGTCCCACAGTAGACACACTGGGATAGTCCCACAATAGACACACTGGGATAGTCCCACAATAGACACACTGGGATAGTCCCACAGTAGTCACACTGGGATAGTCCCACAGTAGACACACTGGGATAGTCCCACAGTAGACACACTGGGATAGTCCCACAGTAGACACACTGGGATAGTCCCACAGTAGACACACTGGGATAGTCCCACAGTAGACACACTGGGATAGTCCCACAGTAGACACACTGGGAAAGTCCCACAGTAGACACACTGTGATAGTCCCACAGTAGACACACTGGGATCGTCCCACAGTAGACACACTGGGATAGTCCCACAGTAGTCCCACTGGGATAGTCCCACAGTAGACACACTGGGATAGTCCCAAAGTAGACAAACTGGGATAGTCCCACAGTAGACACACTGGGATAGTCCCAAAGTAGACAAACTGGGATAGTCCCACAGTAGACACACTGGGATAGTCCCACAATGGTCACACTGGGATAGTCCCACAGTAGTCACACTGGGATAGTCCCACAATGGTCACACTGGGATAGTCCCACAGTAGTCACACTGGGATAGTCCCACAGTAGTCATACTGGGATAGTCCCACAGTAGTCACACTGGGATAGTCCCACAGTAGTCACACTGGGATAGTCCCACAGTAGACACACTGGGATAGTCCCACAGTAGACACACTGGGATAGTCCCACAGTAGTCACACTGGGATAGTCCCACAGTAGTCACACTGGGATAGTCCTACAGTAGTCACACTGGGATAGTCCCACAGTAGACACACTGGGATAGTCCCACATTAGTCACACTGGGATAGTCCCACAGTAGTCACACTGGGATAGACCCACAGTAGACACACTGGGATAGACCCACAGTAGACACAATGGGATAGTCCCACAGTAGTCACACTGGGATAGTCCTACAGTACACACACTGGGATAGTCCCACAGTAGTCACACTGGGATAGTCCACAGTAGACACACTGGGATAGTCCCACAATGGTCACACTGGGATAGTCCCACAGTAGACACACTGGGATAGTCCCACAGTAGACACACTGGGATAGTCCCACAATGGTCACACTGGGATAGTCCCACAGTAGACACACTGGGATAGTCCCACAATGGTCACACTGGGATAGTCCCACAGTAGACACACTGGGATAGTCCCACAGTAGACACACTGGGATAGTCCCACAGTAGACACACTGGGATAGTCCCACAGTAGACACACTGGGATAGTCCCACAGTAGACACACTGGGATAGTCCCACAGTAGTCACACTGGGATAGTCCCCCAGTAGTCACACTGAGATAGTCCCCCAGTCGTCACACTGGGATAGTCCTACAGTAGACACACTGGGATAGTCCTACAGTAGTCACACTGGGATAGTCCCTCAGTAGTCACACTGGGATAGTCCCACAGTAGTCACACTGGGATAGTCCCACAGTAGTCACACTGGGATAGTCCTACAGTAGACACACTGGGATAGTCCCCCAGTCGTCACACTGGGATAGTCCCACAGTAGTCACACTGGGATAGTCCCACAGTAGACACACTGGGATAGTCCCACAATGGTCACACTGGGATAGTCCCACAGTAGACACACTGGGATAGTCCCACAGTAGACACAATGGGATCGTCCCACAGTAGACACACTGGGATAGTCCCACAGTAGACACACTGGGATGGTCCTACAATAGTCACACTGGGATAGTCCCACAGTAGACAAACTGGGATGGTCCCACAGTAGACACACTGGGATAGTCCCACAGTAGTCACACTGAGAAAGTCCCAAAGTAGACACACTGGGATAGTCCCACAGTAGTCACACTGGGATAGTCCCACAGTAGACACACTGGGATAGTCCCACAGTAGACACACTGGGAAAGTCCCACAGTAGACACACTGTGATAGTCCCACAGTAGACACACTGGGATCGTCCCACAGTAGACACACTGGGATAGTCCCACAGTAGTCCCACTGGGATAGTCCCACAGTAGACACACTGGGATAGTCCCAAAGTAGACAAACTGGGATAGTCCCACAGTAGACACACTGGGATAGTCCCAAAGTAGACAAACTGGGATAGTCCCACAGTAGACACACTGGGATAGTCCCACAATGGTCACACTGGGATAGTCCCACAGTAGTCACACTGGGATAGTCCCACAATGGTCACACTGGGATAGTCCCACAGTAGTCACACTGGGATAGTCCCACAGTAGACACACTGGGATAGTCCCACAGTAGACACACTGGGATAGTCCCACAGTAGTCACACTGGGATAGTCCCACAGTAGTCACACTGGGATAGTCCTACAGTAGTCACACTGGGATAGTCCCACAGTAGACACACTGGGATAGTCCCACATTAGTCACACTGGGATAGTCCCACAGTAGTTACACTGGGATAGTCCCACAGTAGACACACTGGGATAGTCCCACAGTAGTCACACTGGGATAGACCCACAGTAGACACACTGGGATAGACCCACAGTAGACACAATGGGATAGTCCCACAGTAGTCACACTGGGATAGTCCTACAGTACACACACTGGGATAGTCCCACAGTAGTCACACTGGGATAGTCCACAGTAGACACACTGGGATAGTCCCACAATGGTCACACTGGGATAGTCCCACAGTAGACACACTGGGATAGTCCCACAGTAGACACACTGGGATAGTCCCACAATGGTCACACTGGGATAGTCCCACAGTAGACACACTGGGATAGTCCCACAATGGTCACACTGGGATAGTCCCACAGTAGACACACTGGGATAGTCCCACAGTAGACACACTGGGATAGTCCCACAGTAGACACACTGGGATAGTCCCACAGTAGACACACTGGGATAGTCCCACAGTAGACACACTGGGATAGTCCCACAGTAGACACACTGGGATAGTCCCACAGTAGTCACACTGGGATAGTCCCCCAGTAGTCACACTGAGATAGTCCCCCAGTCGTCACACTGGGATAGTCCTACAGTAGACACACTGGGATAGTCCTACAGTAGTCACACTGGGATAGTCCCTCAGTAGTCACACTGGGATAGTCCCACAGTAGTCACACTGGGATAGTCCCACAGTAGACACACTGGGATAGTCCCACAATGGTCACACTGGGATAGTCCCACAGTAGACACAATGGGATAGTCCCACAGTAGACACAATGGGATAGTCCCACAGTAGACACACTGGGATAGTCCCACAGTAGACACACTGGGATGGTCCTACAATAGTCACACTGGGATAGTCCCACAGTAGACAAACTGGGATGGTCCCACAGTAGACACACTGGGATAGTCCCACAGTAGTCACACTGGGAAAGTCCCACAGTAGACACACTGGGATAGTCCCACAGTAGTCACACTCGGATAGTCCCACAGTAGTCACACTGGGAAAGTCCCACAGTAGATACACTGGGATAGTCCCACAGTAGTCACACTGGGATAGTCCCACAGTAGTCACACTGGGATAGTCCCACAGTAGTCACACTGGGATAGTCCCACAGTAGTCACACTGGGATAGTCCTACAGTAGACACACTGGGATAGTCCCCCAGTCGTCACACTGGGATAGTCCCACAGTAGTCAGGGAAAGCACTACAGTAGTCAGGGAAAGCCCTACAGTCATCAGGGAAAGCCCTACAGTCGTCAGGGAAAGCCCTACAGTAGTCAGGGAAAGCCCTACAGTTGTCAGGGAAAGTAGTCACACTGGGATAGTCCCACAGTAGTCACACTGGGAAAGTCCCACAGTAGATACACTGGGATAGTCCCACAGTAGTCACACTGGGATAGTCCCACAGTAGTCACACTGGGATAGTCCCACAGTAGTCACACTGGGATAGTCCCACAGTAGTCACACTGGGATAGTCCTACAGTAGACACACTGGGATAGTCCCCCAGTCGTCACACTAGGATAGTCCCACAGTAGTCAGGGAAAGCACTACAGTAGTCAGGGAAAGCCCTACAGTCATCAGGGAAAGCCCTACAGTCGTCAGGGAAAGCCCTACAGTAGTCAGGGAAAGCCCTACAGTTGTCAGGGAAAACCAAGACACTGACATAATGAAGCTCTTCTCAAATAAATGCGTGTGTAATAGTTAGATATATTTCTAATGACAGTAGATGTATCATTCTGTTGTGCATGTCTGTCTATAATACCAAGCCTCTATAATACCTACCCCACTTGAACCTAACAATACCAACCCTCTATAATACCTACCCCACTTGAACCTAACAATACCAACCCTCTATAATACAGTACCTACCCCACTTGAACCTAACAATACCAACCCTCTATAATATCTACCCCACTTGAACCTAACAATACCAACCCTCTATAATATCTACCCCACTTGAACCTAACAATACCAACCCTCTATAATATCTACCCCACTTGAACCTAACAATAAGGTTCAATTTAGCTCCCATTTCAAATCAAACCAGCCTTTTGTTGTCAGCACTGCTTTCTTCAAAGTTGGAATCATATTGCCGGCTGGTATGGACAATATTGTCCCCCTTGCATCACACCCCTCCCGTCCACCCCTCCCGTCCACCTCTCCATCCCAACCTTCCATCTTACCCCTCCCGTCCACCCCTCCATCCCACCCCTCCCGTCCACCCCTCCATCCCACCCCACTCAAATAACGGTTCCCGGGAGCCCAAGGCGTTAGCCATTTTTCACCGTTGCCTTGACAATGCCCCAGGGAGCGGGGAGGAATATTGTTTGACTGGCGGAGTTGCCATGATGAATCACCCTCTTATTACCCCGGGACCCCACGGGAATACACTGTGTGTGTGTGTGTGTGTGTGTGTGTGTGTGTGTGTGTGTGTGTGTGTGTGTGTGTGTGTGTGTGTGTGTGTGTGTGTGTGTGTGTGTGTGTGTGTGTGTGTGTGTGTGTGTGTGTGAGAGAGAGAGTTTGTGTGTGTGAGAGAGTTTGTGTGTGTGAGAGAGAGAGTGAGTTAGTGTGTGTGTGTGTGAGAGAGTGAGTTAGTGTGTGTGTGTTCCCAATATACCTCCCTGACACACAGATCACTTTGCACTTGACATGTTAATTATCAGACAAGAGGTTTAACACACCCCACCCTGTAATGACCTACTACTAGACTGACCCGTATTCACAACGTTTCTCACAACAAGACTGCTGTTCTAGGATCAGTTTGGACTTTCAGATCATAATGAATAAGAGTTGAAACCTGATCCTTGATCAGCACTGCTAGATGAGCCCTGGTTTAGTCCTGTTGGAGATTGAGCCAACTGTATCAGACAACTACATGACTGTGGCTGTCGTGGATGTACTGAGCTACTGTATTAGGGGATATGTAGTAGCTGGATCGCCAACCCCCTTAGCCTCTCTTAGAGACCACAGTGACACCGGCATATAGTCCAACCTCCTCTGACTGTAGTCTAGTGAGTCAGGTCTTCATGCATGGCTTGACGAGGACAGGCAGAAGAAGTGTTTGTATCGGACACAGGTCAGCTACTGTATCACTGAACACCACATCAGTGTTCCTGAATCCTGGTCCCGGGGACACAACGGGGGGCAGATGGTTTTGGTTTTCCCCTAGCGCTACACATCTGATTCCACGAATCAACCCATCATCAAACCTTTGATTAGTGGAATCAGGCGTGTAGCGCTGCTAGCGGAAAAACTCAAACGTGACCCCCGGGATGAAGAACCTCTGGAATACAGTCCTCATACTATGACATCATCATTGTTGTGATTCCTCTGCAGAGAGAGGAATAGGGCACTGTGTCTAGAACACCCACTCAGAGGCTTCACTGACCCACAGACACACACTGCCCCCTGGGACCATTAATAATTCACACACATGCACTCCAGACCTGAGACAGACAGTACATGATGTTAAGCCTCCCCAAGATCCCGACCCTCACACACACCAAGAGGGACACAAACAAACACACAGAAGGAGGGGCAGAGAGTGAGTGACACAGAGAGACAGAGTGTGAGTGAGAGAGAGAGGAATGAGCCTGTTTGAGCCCTGTCGTGGCTAAGAAAGTACTGACTGTGTTTTTCAGCTAGTGTGATTGGTGGGCATTGAGGAAGTGCAGTAGGGCAGTGGTTCTCCAACCTCTCCCCACGGACCCTCAGACGTTTCACCCTTCTGTTGTAGCCCTGAACTCACTCCCCTGATTCACCTAGTCAACGGTCTGATGATTAGTTGATGAGTAGAATCAGCGGTGCTAGCTCTGGAATAGATTTTAAAAAACAAGGAACGACTTGGGGGTCCCTGAGGAGAGGTTGGAGAACCCCTGCACAAGGGGTTGACTGACTGCACAGTACATGGTATATATTACTGGTGTAGTAGACAATAGTAGAGAGTCTCTAGCTGGATATTACTGGTGTAGTAGACAATAGTAGAGAGTCTCTAGCTGGATATTACTGGTGTTGTACACTATAGTAGAGTCTCTAGCTGGATATTACTGGTGTTGTAGACTATAGTAGAGTCTCTAGCTGGATATTACTGGTGTTGTACACTATAGTAGAGTCTCTAGCTGGATATTACTGGTGTTGTAGACTATAGTAGAGTCTCTAGCTGGATATTACTGGTGTTGTAGACTATAGTAGAGAGTCTCTAGCTGGATATTACTGGTGTTGTAGACTATAGTAGAGTCTCTAGCTGGATATTACTGGTGTTATAGACTATAGTAGAGTCTCTAGCTGGATATTACTGGTGTTGTAGACTATAGTAGAGAGTCTCTAGCTGGATATTACTGTTGTTGTGGACTATAGTACAGTCTCTAGCTGGATATTACTGGTGTAGTAGACAATAGTAGAGAGTCTCTAGCTGGATATTACTGGTGTAGTAGACTATAGTAGAGAGTCTCTAGCTGGATATTACTGGTGTTGTAGACTATAGTAGAGTCTCTAGCTGGATATTACTGGTGTTGTAGACTATAGTAGAGAGTCTCTAGCTGGATATTACTGGTGTTGTAAACTATAGTAGAGAGTCTCTAGCTGGATATTACTGGTGTTGTAGACTATAGTAGAGAGTCTCTAGCTGGATATTACTGGTGTTGTAGACTATAGTAGAGTCTCTAGCTGGATATTACTGGTGTAGTAGAGTATAGTAGAGAGTCTCTAGCTGGATATTACTGGTGTTGTAGACTATAGTAGAGAGTCTAGCTGGATATTACTGGTGTTGTAGACTATAGTAGAGTCTCCAGCTGGATATTACTGGTGTTGTAGACAATAGTAGAGTCTCTAGCTGGATATTACTGCTGTTGTAGACTATAGTAGAGAGTCTCTAGCTGGATATTACTGGTGATGTAGACTATAGTAGAGAGTCTCTAGCTGGATATTACTGGTGTAGTAGACATAGTAGAGAGTCTCTAGCTGGATATTACTGGTGTTGTAGACTATAGTAGAGAGTCTCTAGCTGGATATTACTGGTGTTGTACACTATAGTAGAGTCTCTAGCTGGATATTACTGGTGTTGTAGACTATAGTAGAGTCTCTAGCTGGATATTACTGGTGTAGTAGACAATAGTAGAGAGTCTCTAGCTGGATATTACTGGTGTTGTAGACTATAGTAGAGAGTCTCTAGCTGGATATTACTGGTGTAGTAGACTATAGTAGAGTCTCTAGCTGGATATTACTGGTGTAGTAGACAATAGTAGAGAGTCTCTAGCTGGATATTACTGGTGTAGTAGACTATAGTAGAGTCTCTAGCTGGATATTACTGGTGTTGTAGACTATAGTAGAGAGTCTCTAGCTGGATATTACTGGTGTTGTAGACTATAGTAGAGTCTCTAGCTGGATATTACTGGTGTTGTAGACTATAGTAGAGAGTCTCTAGCTGGATATTACTGGTGTTGTAAACTATAGTAGAGAGTCTCTAGCTGGATATTACTGGTGTTGTAGACTATAGTAGAGAGTCTCTAGCTGGATATTACTGGTGTTGTAGACTATAGTAGAGTCTCTAGCTGGATATTACTGGTGTAGTAGAGTATAGTAGAGAGTCTCTAGCTGGATATTACTGGTGTTGTAGACTATAGTAGAGAGTCTAGCTGGATATTACTGGTGTTGTAGACTATAGTAGAGTCTCCAGCTGGATATTACTGGTGTTGTAGACAATAGTAGAGTCTCTAGCTGGATATTACTGCTGTTGTAGACTATAGTAGAGAGTCTCTAGCTGGATATTACTGGTGATGTAGACTATAGTAGAGAGTCTCTAGCTGGATATTACTGGTGTAGTAGACATAGTAGAGAGTCTCTAGCTGGATATTACTGGTGTTGTAGACTATAGTAGAGAGTCTCTAGCTGGATATTACTGGTGTTGTACACTATAGTAGAGTCTCTAGCTGGATATTACTGGTGTTGTAGACTATAGTAGAGTCTCTAGCTGGATATTACTGGTGTTGTAGACTATAGTAGAGAGTCTCTAGCTGGATATTACTGGTGTTGTAGACTATAGTAGAGTCTCTAGCTGGATATTACTGGTGTTGTAGACTATAGTAGAGTCTCTAGCTGGATATTACTGGTGTTGTAGACTATAGTAGAGAGTCTCTAGCTGGATATTACTGGTGTTGTAGACTATAGTAGAGTCTCTAGCTGGATATTACTGGTGTAGTAGACTATAGTAGGGAATAGGGTGCCAATTTTGGATGCAGACTATATAAGAGACAAGGGGTCAAATGGAAAAGCACTGGTATTGTTACAACCCTGAGCTGAGTGTGTTTGAAGTTAACCAGACTGGCATACACCATGGTGACATGGTATGCCACACAGGAACCCACATACACACAGGCAATAAGTCACATTGATAGTTTGTTACACACACTACGACGCGCTCATAAACAGAGGAACACACACACCCCGCCAGTACTCACAGTCTCTCTGTGGTCCTGGGGATATTCTTGGGGATGTTCCGGACCCCCAGGCTGTGGCAGTCCACCGTGGCTCCCACACAGGTACACAGAGAAGGGCATGCCTCCACCCCGCCAGCCCCCAGCAGGCAACCCCACAGCAGCAGCCACAGCCCAGCCCAGGCCACCCCAACGTGGTCCAGCCTGGCTCCACAGCCCCCTGACCCGGCTCCAGCAATGGTTCTCCTTGGCATGTCCATCCTCTCCTCCAGCCCCAAAGCACCAGCAACCAGAGACAAGGCTCCTCTTCCTCAACCCCACTCAGAGCTCCAGAGACCTGGGTTACTGCGGCTTGCAAGATCCCCTGACCAGAGACCAAGTAGAGGGGAGAAAATGGTCCAAATGTCCCTAATAAAAAAGGGAAGATCAGAAAACCACCTTGTAGAAAGAGAGAGGTGAAGTAGCGTAGTCAGTCCTCAGATGAACGGTCACTGATACTTAATCCCAGCCTGGCTTTAAAACCAGACGTGCTCTTTATTATCTGGTTTAGACCTCTGTCCAAAAAGCTTTCCTCCTTTCTCTCTCCCTCTCGTACTCTCGTCTTCTTGGTCCTGCTCCCTCTCTCTCTCTCTCCACTCTGCTGAACAGTGCTCCTCTTCCCTTCAGCTTTCATTGACTCATTGTGCTCTCTGCCTGTAGAAGAGGGAACAGTGAACAACCAAAAAAGGACTCTCACCCTCCCTCAGCAATCATCCATCGAAAGGTTCTACAAATAATAGCTGAGTCTCCTCCCACACAACACCCCCCCATCCCCCCCAAGCCACACACACACACAGGCACACACCTCCCAGAACCCTGTGTGAACTCACATCCATTCTCTCTCTCCTGGCAGCAGCAGTAGTAGTGAGAACCACTTCCAGTGACAGTAGCCTCTCTCCCTTCCTGTGCTGCCCGCTTTTGGTCTCATCCCCTGGGGGGAACACAGCCCGAGGCTGCATGGGCCTGGATGCAGAGGGGGGAATACCCTACTCTCTCAATTATCTGTATTTTTCCTCTACCATAGAATTGTGGCTTAGATAAACATTTCATGTAGTTAACTGTATAAATGATTTGTATTACTGTATTACTGTATTGCAGGATTGGAAAGGGGTAGGCTTCTTTTGACTGGCACCAATGGATGCTCACTGCTGGACAAAGCACCTGCTTTTAATTCATAATAATGATCATGACTTTTTGAAATTCAAATGCGAGGACATGTTTTTAATTTAGTGTGTGTATAATTACCAGATACCAAACCCTCTAGAATTCAATATTATATCTATGATTCTGTCTTTTTCTCTACCATGGAATTGTCTATTCTCTATTCTGTTAGTCCCCCCCCCACCCCCACCATTTCCTTCCGTAGTCTGATTTCACAAGGCTACTCTCTTCTCACACGCATAAACAAACACAGTAAACTTTATCGAATACAAACTGGCCACGGGGAAAACGCGCCACAGCGGCTCTATTGTGCATGATGAATAGAATGAGTCACTGCACCCAGACCGACAACAAAGAGAGAACCTCGATGTTTACATGCGCGGGAAGGACCCCCGTTTGAGCTCCTAATACAAATTAGGTTTCTGAGTGCGCGGGGACGCCGGTGGGTCGCTTTTCATTTCATCCGAAGCGCGTCTGAATTGATCGCGCCCTGGAAGTGGAGCAGATGCGATGCCAAGGGGCGCTAGGTAGAGCGCGCATAGAGCCTTGATGTGCGCTAGGTTCTATCTTACTGCGTTTCCGCTTCGCTCGGCAGAGTTTACGATGAATCGAAGAGACAGGTTGAAATTAAGAAAAAAACGCTCAATTTCTACAATGAACAATTACTAAAAAGGCAATATCAATGGCACCGCGCGCCTGCGGTAGTCAAATACGCGTGGGGCGTCTGCGGAAAAATGTTTTCAATTCTTCATCAGGAATATGAATATCACAGCCAATGTTTACATGATATACCTTTATGAGATAATTATATACATAGGAGGAAGGTTGTTCCCTGGAATATCAATTGCTTCTGATATTAACCTACCCCAAACAAGAACAGGATAGGCCTATACTACAAATTACTGTTTGTAATTTAAGCACAAGATGTCAAGAATATAGGCTAAAGCTGCTATAAATTATTCCTTTAATTGTATGTGCTTTCTAAACAGACAAGGCAATGGAAACTTGACTTCCGTGACAGCTGGGCAGGTGAAATTCATAATTCATATTCTTTAATAAACGGCCTATTTAAGAGTAGAGTAGCCAAACCTGCCTTTACCTCTGCTGAGTCTGATGTAGGTTAAACTATTAGATTTAAACTGCATACATAATACACTCAATACGTATGTAGTGGTCTATAGCAGGGTTTCTCAAACTCGGTCCTGGGTCCCCCCTGGGAGCACGTTTTGGTCTATGCCCTAGCACTACACTGGGTCCTTACTCAATGACTCGGGATGCCACCTAGTGGATGTTTAAGAAAGGTGCAGCAGTGTATGTAACATTTTGTTCTGTAGTGAGACTTTCCACATGTAGAAAAATAGTTTTAATCCATAGCACCAGTAGTAAATCAATGCATCTATTTGACAGAGTTAAAAAAACATCTTATTTTAAACAACAACAAAAAACAAACAGGTAGGCTAAAATGACCTTACATTAAAAGGCACTGGTAACAGATTTCTATGAACAGAGGAAGATGCATGAAAGTAAGTCTCGGCAGCAATGTGAGAGTATACTAGGTTTATTTTAGTAGACATTAATGTAACTCCATGTCTGCGTCTCAAAATTCAAAATGTAATGCACTACTTCTGACCAGGGCACAGAGCTCTGCTCAAAAGTAGTACACTATATAGGGAATAGGGCCCTGTTCTAAAGTAGATAGAATATTCTATATGGCACCCTATTCCCTATATAGAATATTCTATATGGCACCCTATTCCCTATATAGGGAATAGGGTGCCATTTGGGACACATACCCATGCTGTTGTTATTCACAGATAGACTGAACAAAAATAAACTGAAAAACTAGTAGTACTGTACAGTTGATGTGTAAACATTTAAAACCATGGTCAACATTGGCTGACAAAACCAAAGACTTTCAACATACAAGACACACACACGTAACACAAAAATAATAAGGGAGATTAAAAGATAATGCCCACATGTTGTATCATGTAATCTAGAACTGACTCACATCATAAAGATGATCGCACATTAGCAAAACTGTTTCCAGCAAGACTCAGTGTGTATCAACCACTAATGGCCAGATGACCCTTCAGCTTTTCAAAATGACACTTAAAAAAAAATGTGTTGGGCCTTGATTGGCTGAAAACCTTCAGGTAACAGAGAGAAAAGACAGGGGCCAAAGTTTTTTTTAAAAGCAGTGGAATAACATAACCAGCACAGGTAATATAAAAAAAAAAAAGAGTAAAAAAACAAAGCCATGTTGAAAACCTCAGCAGAAAGCTTCTGGTGCAAATCTTTCATTTCATGTATAACATTTAAAAAAAAACACACCCATCTCTTTAAAACTTACCACAAAACCATTCTCACACATTCCCCATTAACACTTCCTCTAAAAACAGCCCCATTAAAACCAACGTTATGTCCATTAGGGTCCACAACAAAACTTTTCAAAACATTCTGCAACGGAAAGTGAAAATAAGGGTTCCTTATTGGACAAAGTCCAGGTAGTCCCTCCTAGTTTGAATCCGTCTTATTCTATTTGGTGCCTAATGAACATGACCCAGATCAAATGTCCCAATTCACGCTCAATAAAGAAGACTTGTATCAGACCGGGCAACACTGAAGGTACTGTAAGAGAATCCTCTATTGACACCGTCACTACAAATTTCCCTCTCCAACAAAGCAAAAACCATCTCAGACTTCCAGAAAATCTTTCAACAACATTAGCATCCAGACCAATATCCACCCAAAACCCATGACTTCCAGTTAAAAAAGAAAATAAATTATAATCACAACATTGTACTATCAAACCTCAAAGGCCAAACCAGGCAGGCGAAATATGACATTGTACACATTGAGGAGTTCAATCAGTTAATACACAAATCTCAGACAATAAAAATAAATAGTCGTCCCAAAATGAAGCCCTACCTACATCTCTCCCAAACACAGATGCCTTTACAGGTTGGTTTGTTCATCATCATCCAATATGTATTGACCTGTATTTGTATGATATAGATCCAAGAAACCCTGAGCCAGTGTTTCTCTCTCCAACACCACCACATGCACTACTATAAAGTGTAGTGCACTACTTATGGCCAATAGTGCACTATATAGGGAACGGGGGAGTCATTTGAGCTAACAGACAGTATCAGTAAACCCACTGGCCTTTAGACACCATAAGAGCTGTGGGGTATTCCAGAAGGCAGGGTCAATACATCAGCCAGCTAACTTTGATATTCCAGAAGGCAGGGTCAATACATCAGCCAGCTAACTTTGATATTCCAGAAGGCAGGGTCAATACATCAGCCAGCTAACTTTGATATTCCAGAAGGCAGGGTCAATACATCAGCCAGCTAACTTTGATATTACAGAAGGCAGGGTCAATACATCAGCCAGCTAACTTTGATATTCCAGAAGGCAGGGTCAATACATCAGCCAGCTAACTTTGATATTCCAGAAGGCAGGGTTAATCAAAGTTAGCTGGCTGATGTATTAACAGCCTTTGCCTCATCTCTCTTGATTTCCTGGTTGATACAAATAATCTACATTTGTATAATAGTTGTTTCTGTTGTTGTTGAGTCATTTCAAGCAATTTGGGCCAGTTTGCTGGCTAACTCATTGATCCAGCTTTTTGGAACAGGCCCCAGACAAATGTGACTGGTGCTAATCAGCCTTTTGTAGGGGGATATAATCATCCCGTCAGTGTGCTGTGTGTGTAGGGCAACCATTGGGACGTAGAATATTAGTCAAATTAGACGCCACATTTTCAGATGAGTAGTACAAACATCAGATTCAGAAGAAAATGTAAAAAACACAAACAAGATACTTACATATAGTACAATATAGGCTCAGCTAGTGGTCAACTGTAAAAGTATCCATATAGGCTCGGCTAGTGGTCAACAGTAAAAGTATCCATATAGGCTCGGCTAGTGGTCAACAGTAAAAGTATCCATATAGGCTCAGCTAGTGGTCAACTGTAAAAGTATCCATATAGGCTCGGCTAGTGGTCAACGGTAAAAGTATCCATATAGGCTCGGCTAGTGGTCAACTGTAAAAGTATCCATATAGGCTCGGCTAGTGGTCAACGGTAAAAGTATCCATATAGGCTCGGCTAGTGGTCAACGGTAAAAGTATCCATATAGGCTCGGCTAGTGGTCAACAGTAAAAGTATCCATATAGGCTCGGCTAGTGGTCAACAGTAAAAGTATCCATATAGGCTCGGCTAGTGGTCAACGGTAAAAGTATCCATATAGGCTCGGCTAGTGGTCAACGGTAAAAGTATCCATATAGGCTCGGCTAGTGGTCAACGGTAAAAGTATCCATATAGGCTCGGCTAGTGGTCAACGGTAAAAGTATCCATATAGGCTCGGCTAGTGGTCAACAGTAAAAGTATCCATATAGGCTCGGCTAGTGGTCAACAGTAAAAGTATCCATATAGGCTCGGCTAGTGGTCAACAGTAAAAGTATCCATATAGGCTCGGCTAGTGGTCAACGGTAAAAGTATCCATATAGGCTCGGCTAGTGGTCAACGGTAAAAGTATCCATATAGGCTCGGCTAGTGGTCAACAGTAAAAGTATCCATATAGGCTCGGCTAGTGGTCAACAGTAAAAGTATCCATATAGGCTCGGCTAGTGGTCAACAGTAAAAGTATCCATATAGGCTCGGCTAGTGGTCAACGGTAAAAGTATCCATATAGGCTCGGCTAGTGGTCAACGGTAAAAGTATCCATATAGGCTCGGCTAGTGGTCAACGGTAAAAGTATCCATATAGGCTCGGCTAGTGGTCAACAGTAAAAGTATCCATATAGGCTCGGCTAGTGGTCAACAGTAAAAGTATCCATATAGGCTCGGCTAGTGGTCAACAGTAAAAGTATCCATATAGGCTCGGCTAGTGGTCAACGGTAAAAGTATCCATATAGGCTCGGCTAGTGGTCAACGGTAAAAGTATCCATATAGGCTCGGCTAGTGGTCAACAGTAAAAGTATCCATATAGGCTCGGCTAGTGGTCAACTGTAAAAGTATCCATATAGGCTCGGCTAGTGGTCAACGGTAAAAGTATCCATATAGGCTCGGCTAGTGGTCAACTGTAAAAGTATCCATATAGGCTCAGCTAGTGGTCAACTGTAAAAGTATCTATGTAGGCTCAGCTAGTGGTCAACTGTAAAAGTATCCATATAGGCTCAGCTAGTGGTCAACGGTAAAAGTATCCATATAGGCTCAGCTAGTGGTCAACTGTAAAAGTATCCATATAGGCTCGGCTAGTGGTCAACTGTAAAAGTCTTTGATTGTGTAGACATGGGCTAGAAGGAGTTTCCATATAGGTATTCCAGTCATATCCTTTCAAACTCATTGAGGGAAGTGAACAAGAGCACACTTCAGGAGAAATAAGAGATTATTGGGATGCAACCCATGTCTGGCTGGGGACTAATGTTGTATTCGTCACAGATTTAGAAAGTTACAATATAGTTCACTTTATATAAGAAAAAAAAACAAGGGAAAAAAAACAAGTCCGTTGTTGCTAGTACCAATCCTCTACATCGACGTTTCTAGGGAGGGAGAGAAACACATTCTGGAGATGGATGGAGAGTCCTGGAGGGAGGGAGACGGAGAGATAAAGGAAAAAAAAGAGAAAGAAGATGAATGAGACACGGGACAAAACAGACAAAGTTAACAAAGCTCACAAGATGTGGGAATGTGGCTGTATTGTAATGTTGAATGATGACATTGAAGTGCATCAGGAAAGATATACAACATACGCAAAAACACATGTATGTAAATGTCTATAAAAAAAGTGGGAATTGCCATGTTATCAATCCAAAAGCAACACACCTTTGATAGTTGAGTCTCCTCTCTCTATTGAGGGCCATGCTATCATAGGCCTTGACCCCCACTGGAGTATTATTATTCACCGTCACCGGACTGTTCACCTGGAGACGCACACACACAACCATGAACATCTAGAAAAAAACAAGGAAGCTGTGGACAAGGAAGTGTGTTTGTGTGGTCTCCTTGTGTGTCAATGTCGCTCACCGACTGCAGGACGACGTTCTCCTTTCCCAGCCGTCCCATCGCCGCAGCAACCATCTCCGGGGAGATTTGTCTGCCCCTCCTCTCCAACGCCTGTTGGTCCCCCTTATGTCTCCTCTGTTTTCATTGGTTCATTTGATCAGGTGGGTAGGACAGTCGACAGAACAGTTATTTAACTTTCACTTTACCAGGAAATATTTTTTTGATAATGTCATAGGTAACTTTTGAATCTATAGAATGTAGAAATGCCCGTTTTCACTGGTATGGTGCTTGGCATAATGAATAGGAGGTTGAAAAGGGGAGGAATTGCCCTTAAAGATCCTCATATACAATAGACAGAACAGTTATGATGTAGCAGATGGTGACAACATACTAAGTTCATATTGGATACAAAGTAACACATTTACAAAATACACGCAAAGTATGTTGATTGGATATTACAATTGTAAGTCAAATACACATAAACACAATGACACACACCTTGATGAATCCTCCGAAGGAGCGGGAGCGGGGGTGTTTCTTGCTCTGGGCTGGGGGGGTCTGATAGTTGTTGATGGGTGTCCCTGGGGCCAGGCCGGGGGTGGTCTGTTTAGCAAGCTGCAGGAGGAGGAGAACGAGATGGAGGATGAGGAGACAGGATATTGGGATTTAGCTAGTCATTCTAATCTACATGAAATGTGAAATCTGCCTCGTATCGAAAAGGAGACAAGGAAAGAGAATATTAAGAAGCAGTCCGGCAGTGAGTACCTGTCGTAGGAGTTTCTTCTTCTTGGCAGAGTTGGGCATGTTGTCATGGACGTGTCTGAACAGCTCCTTCAGGGACTCCTCTGTGTGGTGCTGCTGGCCCTGGGACGACGAGGAGGGGGACAGGTACTGAGACGGGTCAGCCCAACACCTCTTCAGGGGAACAGGGGCATGGAAACCAGTCACAGATAACAGGTCTATATCATCCTGAGGGAGGGGGGTGGGAATGGGGCTATTAGTTTCCATCACAACATGAGTCTGGATACATCCCAAATGGCACCCTATTCCCTATATAAAGTAGTGCAATATAAAGGGAATAGGGTGCCACATGGGACAGAACCTATTTCAGCTTAGAGGGAGATTAGGTTAATCTACACCTCTAAACTACAGCTAGACATTTCTAGCACCAAGACCCTTGTAATAGGCCCTGGTAGATCTGAAAGGACTGGAGAGGTATAAGCAAGTTGTGCAATAGATCCACCTAGCCTTCTGGTAAACTGGGATGCTTACACCTATACAGGGCCTGTATTCATAAAGCGTCTCAGAGGAGTGCTGATCTAGGATAAGTTTGGCCGTGCAGATAATGAATGGAAAGGGGGAGGATCTGATCCTAGATCAGCACTCCTGCTCTGAGACGCTTCATGAATACCTGTCCCAGTTTGATCTAATATGGTCCTTTGTTTGAGAGAAGCGCAACATCCTTTAATGGTATAGATGTAAACCCAGCAGGTAAAATAGTCCTACTACTAACCTTGGTCTGCAGGGTCTTAGATCCTGTGAAGTGCATTCTGGCATGCTCCCTCATGTACATAGGAGCCTGAGTGGACACACAATAATTATCCATCAAAACACACCAAAAATAATGATTATATTTCTCTTCTGTACTTGACAAAAAGCATTACCTTATTGTAGCCCATGTTCCACAGATCTTACAAAATAACACTGACAACTGGGCCAGTTTCCCAGACACAGTTGAAGCCAATAGTATGAGGTATTCTCAATGTGTTGAGAAGTGTTTTAGTCCAGTGTGGCATAGTACAAAGCAGGATTAATGTGTTAGCCAGCTAACTTTGAAAAGCAACCAGAAATAACTATAGATTTTCTGGTAAAAAAAATTATATATATATTTTTTTTAAAAGAAGCTAAACTTAGATATGTTTTTGTTTGTTGAATCAATTAGACCATGCTCATTTCAAGATTATCTTTCAAAATGTTTTAAAGTTAGCCAGCTAACTTGCCTAAATATTCTGCTAACTCTTTGATCCTGCTTTATAGTAAGCCCCTCTGGACTAGGCTGATTCTGGGATGGGAAACTGGCCCAGTGTGTGAAGTTAGTCTCTCTGACCCTGAATAGTTTCTGGGAGTGTTTGATGAGGAAGGCCATGCCGTTGTTTAGCTTCTTCAGATTCTCCTGGAGGTCACTGGCCACCATCTGGATAAACACACACACACAAATTACTGTAGCTGAATGAAAATCAATCAGTCAGAGGTAGCCTAGTGGTTAGAGCGTTGGGCCAGTAACTAAAAAGTCCCCTGTTTAAATCCCAGAGCCGACAGTGAAAAATGTGTTGATGTGCCTTGACTAAGGCTCTTAGCCCTAATTGCTCCAGGGTCGCCGTTGATAATGGCAGATCCTGGCCGTGACCCCAATCTCCCAGGGTCTCAGTGGGAGTTGGGATATGAAAAAAAAAAAACACATGCGTAACATTACATGTGTGAAATAGGACAAATAAGCACCCACCTAATTATTTATATTCACATCTAAATTGAATGCATTATTATTATTTTATTACATTCCTGATTCTACAATTCATAACACAGTGCACTGTGAGGATAGGCTGTACCAGAACAACACACAGAACACTGAACACATTTGTGGTCCAGTGTATATCTGAGGTTCTACTAGGCAAGCCAAGTGAATCAATCACCATGACTACAGGACAGTAAAGCCTACATTTAACAGTCTACAGTATTTACACACTGTGCATTCGGAAAGTATTCAGACCCCTTGACCTTTTCTACATTTTGTTACGCGACAGCCTTATTCAAAAAAATTATAAAAATGTAAATAAAAGAAAAACTTAATGCCAAAGAAAAAAACAAGCTTTTAGAAATCTTGGGAAATGTGTGTATATATATATATATATATATATAAATAAATATCACATTTACATACGTTTTCTTGGCACGCCTGTATTTGGGGATTTTCTCCCATTCTTCTCTGCAGATCCTCTCAAGCTCTGTCAGGTTGGATGAGGATCGTCACTAAACAGCTATTTTCAGATCTCTCCAGAGATGTTTGATCGGGTTCAAATCCGGGCTCTGGCTGGGCCACTCAAGGATATTCAGAGACTTGTCCCAAAGCCACTCCTTCATTGTCTAGGCTGTGTGCTTAGGGCCATTGTCCTGTTGGAAGGTGAACGTTTGCCCCAGTCTGAGGTCCTGAGTGGTCTGGAGCAGAATTTTCATCAAGGATACTTTGCTCCGTTCATCCTTCCCTCGATCCCGACTAGTCTCCCAGTCCCTGCCTCTGAAAAACATCCCCACAACATGATGCTGCCAGCACCATGATTCACCGTAGGGATGGTGCCAGGTTTCCTCCAGACATGACACTTGGCATACAGGCCAAAGAGTTCACTCTTGGTTTCATCAGACCAGATAATCTTGTTTCTCATGGTCTGAGTGTCTTTAGGTACCTTTTGGAAAACTGCAAGCAGGCTGTCATGATCCTTTTACTGAGGAGTGGCTTCCGTCTGGCCACTCTACCATAAAGGCCTGATTGGTAGAGTGCTGCAGAGATGGGAGAACTTTTCAGAAGGACAACCATCTCCACAGAGGAACTCTGAAGCTCTGTCAGAGTGACCATTGGGTTCTTGGTCACTTCTATGACCAAGACCTTTTCCCCCCCCAATTGCTCAGTTTGGTCATGAGTCTTGGTGGTTCCAAACTTCCTCCATTTAAGAATGATGGAGACCACTGTGCTTTTTTTGGTACCTGGTACCCTTCCCAAGATCTGTGCATCAACACAATCCTGTCTCGGGCACTCTACAGACAATTCCTTTAACCTCATGGCTTGTTTTTTGCTCTGACATATAAGGTCCCACAGTTGACAGTGTATAGACAGGTGTGCGCCTTTCCAAAACATGTCCAATAAATTGAATTTACCACAGGTGGACTCCAATGAAGTTGTAGAAACATCTCAAGGATGATCAATGGAAACAGGATGCACCTGAGCTCAATTACAACTCTCATAGCAAAGGGTCTGAATACTCATGTATTATGCACTACACAGTTGATTGAAATAAGGAAGTCATGGTCAAACTGTGACTATCTGAATAAGCTGTGTAGTGATAGGACAACAAGCCTCAGGACAAAGTTTGGGGAACCCTGATCCACACGATAAATTATTACAGCACAGTCCAGCTTCAGGTGTTTTTCCTAGTCCCTGTGATTCTGCCTTGGCATTGCTTTCTCTGAGGTTTTATGCTGGGTATCTGTAAAGCACTTTTTGTCAACTGCCGACATAAAAACGTGTTTTATAAAACACATTTGATTTGAATTTGAGTTGCAGTACATACATCTCTGGGCCACACGACGTGGGGGGCGAACATGAGGGCGAGGTTGAAGGCGGACATTTTGTTCTTGTCCTGCTGCTTGGCGGTGTGGTAGAGCAGGTCCAGGATCAGTTTGAGGAGGCTGCGGTTGGCCTGGGGCAGCAGCAGGAAGAGGAGCTGTAAGGCCTCAATCTGACGCTCCTTATCAGGTACTGACGTCTTGTTGCCCTTCTCATCAAACAGAGTCATGTCTGGGGGAATGGACGGAGGAGAGAGAAGAGGGGAAGATGGGGATGGGACAGAAACAGAACACACACAAGACACCTCAATATAGGTATCATGGGGTACAGGTATATTAAAAACTGTGAACATCAATTCTACAGATTTGTGAGCACCAGGGTGTGATTGTTTTTTTGTAGGTTTATGAAAACTAAAAAGCTACAGGAGAGAGAGTGGGGAGGTGCTCAGACAGGGGTACCTGCTATTTTGAGGTGAGCGTGGAAGTGTTGGTGTGTGAGGAGGGGTTCAGGTAGCTCTCCCAGGAAGGTCTTAAGGAGGGTGGCCACGTCGTTGGGGTGGAAGCCCCCTGCCTCCAGGTCAATGTCTGCCCCACTGTTCAGCTGCTCCTTCAGGGCCTGCTGCCGCACACTGTTACCAGGCACCCTGAACAGACCCTCTACCTGCAGGTCTGATCATCAATCAATTAAACAATAAACCACCTAGCACCCTGAACAGGCCCTTAACATGTAAGTCTGATCATCAATCAACGGTGGAAATCAATCAATAAATCAAATATGTAGTGAATCAATCAGCAGTGTTTCTCCAATACTTATTCACCGCTGATAAATCATTCCCGGCAACCCAAAAAAGTAAGTTTTATTATATATTTTTTTATGGAATGGAAATTATTTTAGGGTTTGTAAAAATGTTTTCAGTGCAAACTTAAACCAGATATACAGTATGTATACTGAACAGAAATATAAAAGGCAACATGAAGCAATTTCAAAGACTTTACAGAGTTAGAGTTCCTATAAGGAAACCAGTCAACTGAAATTAATTCATTAGCCCCTACTCTATGGATTTCACATGACTGGGAATACAGATATGCATCAGTTGGTCCCATTACCTTAAAAAATGTAGGGGTGTAAATCAGAAAACCAGTCAGTATCTGGTGTGATCACGGAAACGGAAAGGAAAGGCTGGAGCAACGAACCGCCCTTGCTGTCTCTGCCTTGCCGGTTCCGCTCTTTCCACTGGGATTCTCTGCCTCCAGCCCTATTACAGGGGCTGAGTCACTGGCTTACGGGTGTTCTTCCATGCCGTCCATGGGAGGGGTGCGTCACTTGAGTGGGTTGAGTCACTGACGTGGTCTTCCTGTCTGGGTTGGCGCCCCCCCCCTTGGGTTGTGCCATGGCGGAGATCTTTGTGGGCTATACTCGGCCTTGTCTTCGGACGGTAAGTTGGTGGTTGTAGACATCCCTCTAGTGGTGTGGGGGCTGTGCTTTGGCAAAGTGGGTAGGGTTATATCCTGCCTGTTTGGCCCTGTCCGGGGGTATCATCGGATGGGGCCACAGTGTCTTCTGATCCCTCCTGTCTTAGCCTCCAGTATTTATGCTGCAGTAGTTTATGTGTCGGGGGGCTAGGGTCAGTCTGTTACATCTGGAGTATTCTCTTGTCTTATCCGGTGTCCTGTGTGAATTTAAATATGCTCTTTCTAATTCTCTCGGAGGACCTGAGCCCTAGGACCATGCCTCGGGACTACCTGGCATGATGACTCCTTGCTGTCCCCAGTCCACCTGTCCATGCTGCTGCTCCAGTTCCCACTGTTCTGCCTGCGGCTACGGAACCCTGACCTGTTCACCGAACATGCTTGTTGCACCCTCGACAACTACTATGATTATTATTATTTGACCATGCTGGTCATTTATGAACATTTTAACATCTTGACCATGTTCTGTTATAATATCCACCCGGCACAGCCAGAAGAGGACTGGCCACCCCTCATAGCCTGGTTCCTCTCTAGGTTTTTGGCCTTTCTAGGGAGTTTTTCCTAGGGAGTTTTTCCTAGCCACCGTGCTTCTTTCACATGCATTGCTTGCTGTTTGGGGTTTTAGGCTGGGTTTCTGTACAGCACTTTGAGATTTCAGCTGATATATGAAGGGCTATATAAATAAATTTGATTTGATCACTATTTGCCTCATGCAGCGCAACATCTCCTTCGCATAGAGTTGATCAGGCTGTTGATGATGGCCTGTGGAATGTTGTCCCACTTCTCTTCAATGGCTGTGCGAAGTTGCTGTATATTGGCGGGAACCGGAACACGACGTCTTACATGTTGATCCAGAGCATCCTAAACATGCGAAATGGGTGACATGTCTGGTGCAATGGCTGGTGCAATTCCAGGAATTGTGTACAAATCCTTGCCACATGGGGCCGTGCATTATCATGCCGAGGCATGAGGTTGGAGACTGAGGCAGTTTATGGTAGAGAAATTAATATAAAATTCTCTGGCAACAGCACTGGTGGCCATTCCTGCAGTTGGCATGCCAATTGCACGCTCCCTCAAAACTTGAGACATCTGTGGCATTGTGTTGTGTGACAAACCCGCACATTTTAAAGTGGCCTTTTATCGTTCCAAGCACAATGTGCACCTGTGTAATGATCATGCAGATTAATCAGCTTCATGATACGCCACACCTGTCAGGTGGATGGATTATCTTGGCAAAGGATAAATGCTCACTAACGGGATGTAAACAAATTTGTGCACAAAATGAGAGAAATACACTTTTTGTGCATATGGAACATTTCTGGGATCTTTTATTTCAGCTCATGAAATATGGGACCAACACTTTACATGTTACATTTCTGTTCAGTGTAGAAAAGATAACGGAGCTGTATATTTTTAAATAAGATCACCTTTGAGAACTAACAATCAAAATAAAACAGACAGTCCAGGAGAATCTTATTTTTTTTTTTTTTTGGGGGGGGGGGGGGGGGGGGGACTACACCGAGTCCCAAGTCCCTAGTGTTTGAGTCAGAGTCCTTTACATTCGAGTTACGACTCCCTTGGTAGTTGTAAAAGCTAAATTGCTTCATGTAGAAAGCTGGTACTACAGACTTGAGTACTACAACACTGCATGTCAGTACAGCAAGTTTAGCCTACTTTCTGATAAGATTTGACATTACATTTGAGTCATTTAGCAGACACTTATCAATTGCGACATAGTTAGTGCATTTATCTTAAGATAACTAGGTGGGACAACCACATATCACAGGCATATTAAGTACATTTTTCCTCAATAAAGTAGCTATCAGCAAAGTTAGAGCTAGAAAGAGGGGGGGGGGGGGGTTCTGTGGGATTATTTAAGATACTCTTAGAAGAGATAGGGTTTTAGATGTTTCGGAAGATGGGCAGGGACTCTGCTGTCCTAGCTGGTTCTACCATTGGGTGCCAGGACAGAGAAGAGAGAATTACATTCAGGGATCATGCCTCAGATGGGAACTGTAACAACATGATCAACTCACTCTTGCTGAGGTATTCAATGAGCTGGTAAATCTGGGCGATGCCTCCTTCTGTCAAAGGAGTCCCGAACACCACTTCCTTATCTGTGACGATGACAACGGCCAAAGGACGAGAATCTGAGTGCTGTACATTTATATTATTATTCAACATTATTGCAACCCAGGGCCACGTTCAGTAGCCAAACACACTCAAACGTTGCAGATAAAAATTCCATGAGTAAAGCCATCGTGATTCCCTCTTCTACATGTCGGACAGGCATATTTGTTCTACATTGCACCCTGCTGAACACACCCCAGGTGAAGACACCCTTGGTTGATCCTCATGGCAGGTCTCTCACCTTTACGTTTGAGGAAGTTGAAGGAGCGGAAGAATCCCCCTCCGGCCCCTGTGAGTGTCTTGGGCCCCCCCTCGTCCCCTAACAGCAGAGAGAACTCAGCACCAGGAAGGTCGATGAGGCGGCTGATGTTGCTAAGCACCAGCTCTTGAAACACCTCAGGTCTCTCGTGACGTAGCTTCTCCACAAAGAAGTCTGGGTTGAAGATGACGGGCGGGCGGCCACCAGCCCCACCGCCGCCCCAAGATCCCCCTGCATCCTGGCTGATCACCACCTTACACACCGTACCCCTGATGGAAGACACACACACACACACACAGATGCTGAAGATCTAGGCAAATCTTTAAACAACCGCTTTATCTTTACACTGACCTTCTCGCACACACCAAATCTCTCTCCCTCTTACACACACGTATGATGGTGGTGTAGTGGTTGGCTAGCCCAATAATGGACTAAAGGAGCCTAACGTTACTATAGTCCAAGGACCTCATGTTTTGTTAGTTAGAGGCAAATTGGCTCTGGCAGCTGAAACAGCAAAATACTCCATCTAAATGTGAATCGGTTCTCAATTGCGGTACAGTTTTAGAAACATAAAGCCCTCCACTTTCATATCACTTCAACATAATTTCACAAATGCAAAAAATGCACTTACTGTAGAATGCTTTAACAGCCAACAGTATTTTTCAGTGACAACATGTTTGTAGTGTCTGTCTTCCGTGGCCTTGTGTGAACCGTAACGCTATAAAAAGCTGTGTAGTAATTTAACTTTTGCATTTTGAAAATGAAAGCTACGTTCCTTATATTTCTCCTCCGGCCAGAAGATACTGTCGTCCAGAGGCGCTAAAGGTAGTTAGCGTCGATGAATGGGTTAGTGGTTGGAGAAAGTCAACTTGAATGCATGCTAGGGTTTTACTTTGGGTCCATTGCGCTAAAGATCAGTGAACTCATAGCTCTGAAGATCAGTGAGCTGAAGACACCTCTTTCACACAAGTACACACTCACTGGCAACCCAGAGCAGCTTGACTTGGCATAATGGTGGGAAGTTTGTTTTACATGGCCTGGTGCCTCAAGTGAGTGGAGATTTCACTTCAGGACCAATGGAATGGTCTAAAATCAACACACCCCGCTCACCGGACCATTCAAAACGTAGTCGACCAATGACAGCTCACTGCTGTGTCTATATTTGCGACTACTAGCTAGCTAACTATGGAGTCTTGCTGTAATTCAGCGACAGCGCAGAAATAAATGCTATGCACCGTATTGTTGTTGACTCCGTTCAGAGTAGCTGTGTGATGCACTGAACTTGTATTTTGGCACAACACGTCACTTGATTGTCTGAGCTACAGTAGCTAACTAACGTTAGCTAGCTCAATTAGCTTTCACTGTCACTGAAAAACGACAAGCATGTCAGACAAGCTAGCAAGCCAAATTCGAATGCCAGTACCACAACTCCATAGTATATTTACGTGTGTGCATGGTTTATTCTGTCTACATATTGTTTAAATGTTATTTTACCTTCTGTTTTGTGTATTTTCATTTGTATCTTTATCTGCTGCCATCTTCCGTTTGAATCCTCCGCTGGTATCCCTAACTCCGCCCACTCCACCACTGATTGGTCGGTTATAAAATACGGGCGGGGTGAGCGGTAAAGATTTGCATGTCTGGTTCTCTGATTGGGTTGTTTGAATTCACTTTAGTTGTTTCAATCAAAGAAAAACAATAACATTAAGTGCGGTTACATGCACACACAATAATGCGATTATTGTGGATAATCTGATTCATATAATAGTTCGATTAAAAAAGTTTATATGCTTTGTACGAAGAACGATCTCTCAAATAATCCTGTTTACATAGACACATCTGAAATCAGGTTTCTATAGCACTCTGAGAAATACAGAAAATCGCTAATCAAAATAAAAGTTATACCACAGCGACCATGTTATTTTTGGTGAGCATATTTGATTCTGGGTTCGGACATGTAAAGTTTGTATTTGAAAACTATTTCTAAGACGCATACATTCAGTTGTACCGAACTCACTTCACTCGTGCTAAAGAGGGAGGAAGCTCGCTTGGCTCGTGCTAGCACATGCAGATCAAATACACAGCTGGAACGCTGATTATGGTGTTTCATGTCCTAATAATTCGAAAGGTTGCTCAGAAAACCAGTTTTTTAAATCTCATATCCGTATGCTTACTTCGATTTTGACCTTACACCGATTAATAGTCATGCAGGGTGTTTACATGACTATTGCATCTGCCTATTGCCATAATCAGTTTAATATCGAATTGTTACTGTGCATGTACAGGGACTTTACATAAACACGCTGTCTTACATGTTTTCCGGGGCCAGTCCCCGTTTTTGGTGGCCTGTCCCCGGCTGGAGCTGTCCCCGGAAATGTCCCCGTTTTTAACAGTGCATTAAAAACAGACTGCAGAGTGAAATAATATTTAACGTGGCAAGAAAGACCGGTCAGTAGAGCCTACCGGTTGACGTCTCAATCGCGTTGTGCTGTTTTGTCCAGCAGAGGGGGCTGCTCGCTATAGCAGCTTCATTCACTCTTCTTCTTCTACTAACTACTTGCTCGCGCTGGTTTTAGAGAAAACTGCTGTGGAAAACTCGGCCAGAAGCTAGCAAGTGTAAAGTGAATCCACAACATCACCACAAATGTCTTTTCAAGCCAGGTAAGTTACAATCGTTTGAGATACTAGCTAGTGATGTTATAATGTCACCATTTATTATATAGATAGATGACTCGCTCTATAAGATTTTAAATAGGTTATGCTAGCTAACATTAGCTATGTCGACTAAGTTATCTAGCTAGGTTAGCTAGCTACTGTCATGGTAGCTAGGTTAAAAAACATTCACATGTAAACATGCAGTGGACGGGCTGTTTTGAAAATATGATATTAAATGAATGCACAATTAATTATGTGGATATTTATTTGTAGATTACAATTTTAATGGTTTGACATTTATAAGTAGTGTGAAAATATATTTTGAAATTTTCATGGATAACATTAGCATAATGTTTTCTGTTAGAGTGGAGAGGAAGAGTGAGTGAAAGAAAGAGAGGAGGAAAGGTAAAGATATGATTACAGAGCCAGCCAATTTATTCCAAACAATGTTTTTGAGATGCAATAAAAAAATTAGGCAAGCAATGGAAATCTGTTATCCAAAGTATTTTATCTAATAGTGTACTAGTGTACTAGCCAATTCCTCCTTTAGCCGTCTCTCCTTCCAGTTCTCTGCTGCCAATGACTGGAACGAACTACAAAAATCTCTGAAACTGGAAACACTTATCTCCCTCACTAGCTTTGGCAGAGTGGGTGGGGTTATATCCTGCCTGTTTGGCCCTGTCCGGGGGTATCATCGGATGGGGCCACAGTGTCTTCTGATCCCTCCTGTCTCAGCCTCCAGTATTTATGCTGCAGTAGTTTATGTGTCGGGGGGCTAGGGTCAGTCTGTTACATCCGGAGTATTCTCTTGTCTTATCCGGTGTCCTGTGTGAATGTAAATATGCTTTCTCTAATTCTCTCTTTCTCTCTTTCTTTCTTTCTCTCGGAGGACCTGAGCCCTAGGACCATGCCTCAGGACTACCTGGCATGATGACTCCTTGCTGTCCCCAGTCCACCTGGCCGTGCTGCTGCCCCAGTTTCGGCTGTTCTGCCTGCGGCTGCGGAGCCCTGGCCTGTTCACCGGACGTGCTTGTTGCACCCTCGACAATTACTATGATTATTATTATTTGACCATGCTGGTCATTTACGAACATTTTAACATCTTGACCATGTTCTGTTATAATATCCACCCGGCACAGCCAGAAGAGGACTGGCCACCCCTCATAGCCTGGTTCCTCTCTAGGTTTCTTCCTAGGTTTTTGGCCTTTCTCAGGAGTTTTTCCTAGGGAGTTTTTCCCAGCCACCGTGCTTCTTTCACATGCATTGCTTGCTGTTTGGGGTTTTAGGCTGGGTTTCTGTACAGCACTTTGAGATTTCAGCTGATGTACGAAGGGCTATATAAATAAATTTGATTTGATTTGATTTAAGCACCAGCTGTCAGAGCAGCTCACAGATCACTGCACCTGTACATAGCCCATCTATAATTTAGCCCAAACAACTACCTCTTTCCCCTACTGCATTTATTTTGCTCCTTTGCACCCCATTATTTCTATTTCTACTTTGCACCCCATTATTTCTATTTCTACTTTGCACTTTCTTCTACTACAAATCTACCATTCCAGTGTTTTACTTGCTATATTGTATTTACTTTGCCACCATGGCCTTTTTGCCTCCCTTATCTCACCTCATTTGCTCACATTGTGTATAGACTTATTTTTCTACTGTATTATTGACTGTATGTTTGTTTTACTCCATGTGTAACTCAGTGCTGTTGTATGTTGTCGAACTGCTTTGCTTTATCTTGGCCAGGTCGCAATTATAAATGAGAACTTGTTCTATCTAGTTAAATAAAGGTGAAATAAAAATAAATAAAAAATGTAAGATTGGAGAGGAAGGAGAAGGAAAAATTAAGGGAGTAAAAAGAGTGAAGCATAGAGAGTGTAGAAGAGTGAGTGTAGAAGAGAAGGAAGACGAGTGAAGAAAAGAGGAGGAGAAAGATTGGAGCAGAAGAAAAAGTTAAGTGAGTAAGAAGAGAAGACAGAGGAGGTACAATGGCTCTTTCCAAGAAACGGAATGAATGATATATGGACAGCAGCAGGAAATAGGTTCACTGTTCCTATGCTTATTGTGAAGACAAACTTCAACCTCCCCTGCCAGGAGTTCATGGAGAAGCTGGCCAAAGACGGAGCAATCCTGAAGAAGATACATTCTTCTGAGAAATATACAGATTAGGTTGGTATAAGTATATTATGTAGTTACCAATCACATCATCGTCTTATTTCTTTATTATGTTGTTAAGTATTTCACGTATACTATTGCCTGTTTTTTAAATTTAGCTGTTCTCTTCTGCTCTTATTCTACCCAGACTACCAGGACCACTGAATGGCTGTTCAGATCGGACAGTTCTGTCTTGTCTGTAGTGTTTCTGTAATATAGTTGTTTTCTCTATCACAGTGTGCCTGTTAGACTAAATACATGAAACCGGAATTGTCCCCCTTTTTTATTTCATAGATAATAACATTGGATATTTTAATTATGTATTGACCGCCGAACTGGAAATGTCCCCGGTTTTAATTTCAGAAATCTGGTCACCTTAATATAAACGTATTCAATTGATGAAACGCTTTTGTGGGAAATGTGAAACCCTTGCCTGGTTCCCTGGCCAAAATGTTGGCTTCGCTGCTTCCTCTCTGCTCCTGGCTTTTTCTTCTCCTTGAGGTTTTCCAACAGACTAGACACATTGTTGCTATTGCTGCCTTTCACAGTTTGGAAAGTGCATTGCACATTTATTCACAAAAAAAGGGAAATGGGGACAAAAGGAAATTGCATCACCATCTAACCTTATATATCCCACTATCTCCAACACATCCCACCACAACTTTGGACCTAATAGATCCTACACCTAGGAGGCTGGAACCCCTTCTCTCAAAACCACCTGTAGTGCTTCTACACTAAAATCTCTGATACCCCCAACACATCTCTGCTGCTGCTACTTTGAATTCAATCTTCTGGGATTTCCTTTCCATCTTTGCGGTACAATTAATGACCACAGCAATACATGCCAAGAAGTCTACCTTACTAAAGCAAAAACTGTTTGGTCACTCTGTACCGGCCTAGTACTCACATGGATCCTCTCAGGCTCCCTCATCCTTAGCCCACCATCCTCTACCTTCCTCACTGTCTCAGTATATGACACTTTCTGCACTTCAATCTGTCTCACTCACAATGGACATTTCTGATCCCCACCATGATGCCACACCAAATGTGTTTGATGGATCGCGGGAAAAGAGCAGGAATAGGCTTTTCTTGGCTACTGTCCAAGCTATGTCTTCCAATGGTGCGACTACTGTCGGTGTAACGAGTGCGCTGAGAGTCTGGAAACAAGTTCAGGGAGTGAGCGTTTTAATAAATAAAAGAACCAATGCACACAAACAACGCACCGACATGAAAACAGAGTCAATAACACATGAGGAACGAGCCAAGGGGAGTGACAGATATAGGGAAGATAATCATGGAGGTGATGCAGTCCAGGTGAGTGACCTAGAGGCCGGAGAGGGAGTATACGTGACAGTCGGCATCCAAAGATTATCCAACTTGAATAAACGCTTGGAGGTAAGGATGACATCAGTGGTGTAGTCTACGGCGATACGGATATCACTTATTATTGATATCTACATAGCGATTTGATGTGAATCATACTGCTGCTCTTTCATTTAGCTATTTGTGCCTCACGGGTTGTGGATGGCTGTTCATAAATCTAAATGTGTATTTGAACCCAATAATGGTTGAATTCAAGAAGTTTTAGCTGCCTATCAATCATTGTTTTTGCAACCAGTGGACAGCCAGTGAAACATGTGCTCTTGCAACAGCTGCATAGTGCGGATCCCAAACTATGGAATAAAAGTGGGCATTTTATTGCTCAATCTAATTCATGCTGATATTTTTTTTATCCATAGGCCTAGTGGACACATGCTCAAATTCGCACACTTTTGCTAGACTTAAAGGGGCAATCTGTAGTTGCTACATAATTTTTTTTTACACACACACACACACATATATATATATATATTTAATATCCATTGATTCTTAAAGAATATAGTTATAAGCTGGCAGTCTGCACTTTAACCTCAGTCAAATGTATAGAGTCACAAGCTTAATGTAGTCATTGCATGCTATGAATATGGGACCAAATCCTCAACTTTTTACTACTTTAATGCACATAAGTGAATTTGTCGCAGTACTTTTGGTCCCCTAGAATGGGGCACTATGTACAGAAGTGCTGTAATTTCTTATGGGTTGACCCGATATGGATGTAAATACCCTTAAATGAAAGCTGACCGTCTGCACTTTAACCTCACAGTCTGGAGTACAGAGCCAAAATGACAACACTGTCCCAATACTTTTGGAGCCCACTGATGTTACCCGGACATTCTGCATTGACCCTTTTTGCAGTAACTCTTTTGACTCATCATATACGCTGCTGCTTTTGTCTTTTATCTGTCACTTTATTCCTAGATATGTACATATCTACCTCAATTACCTTGTAACCCTGCACATCGACTCGGTACTGGTATCCCGTGTATGTACCCAGGTTATTGTTACTCATTGTGTATTTATTAAGTGTTATTAGTTTTTGATTTCTCTCTCTGCATTGTTGGGAAGGCCCCTTAAGTAAGCATTTTACTGTTAGTCTACACCTGTTTACATTTAATTTGACGTGACGAAGAAAAAATGATTATTTCCCATAAAAGGACATAAATAGCATATATAGGAGGAGAATAATGATTTGTTTCTTTTTACTCCAGATGTTGTGTTGGAGATGGATCCTACATCTGTGTCAGAGAGGGAGAATGTCACACTGACATGTAGAACCAAATGTACACTGGACCCCATCACAGTCTACAGTTGGTATAAGAATGGACAGCCTATACCAAACAGCAACACCTACTCTCCTGTCTATATCCTATTCTCAGTCAGCAGTGAGGATACAGGCCGATACTCCTGTGCTGTAGAAGGCCATGAGGATCTCTGACTTGGCTCGGTTCTTAGGGTCTGTTGGAAGATGAACCTTCGTCCCAGTCTGAGGTCCTGAGCGCTCCGGATCAGGTTTTCACTAACTTTGCTCCGTTCATCTTTCCCTTGATCCTGACTAGTCTCCCAGTCCCTGCCGCTGAAATACATCCCCTCCAGGCGTGACACTTGGCATTCAGGCCAAAGAGTTAAATCTTGGTTTCATCAGACCAGAGAATCTTGTTTCTCATGGTCTGAGTGTCCTTTTGGTGCCTTTTGGCAAACTCCAGGCGGGCTGTCATGTGCCTTTTACTGAGGAGTGGCTTCCGTCTGGCCACTACCATAAAGTCCTGATTGGTGGAGTGCTGCATAAATGGTTGTCCTTCTGGAAGGTTCTCCCATCTCCACAGAGGAACTCTGGAGCTCTTTCAGTGTGACCATCGGGCTCTTGGTCACCGTCCTGACCAAGGCTCTTCTCCCCCGATTGCTCAGTTTGGCCGTGCAGCCAGCTCTATGAAGAGTCTTCATGTTTCCAAACGTCTTCCTATTACAAATGATGGAGGCCACTGTGTTTTTGAGGACCTTCAATGCTACAGACATGTTTTGGTAACCTTCCCCAGATCTGTGCCTCGACACAGTCCTGTCTTGGAGCTCTACGGACAATTCCTTTGACCTCATGGCTTGGTTTTTGCTCTGACATGTACTTTCAACTGTGGGACCTTATATAGACAGGTGTATGCCTTTCCAAATCATATCCAATAATTGCATTTACCACAGGTGGACTCCAATAAAGTTGTAGAAACATCTCAAGCATGATCAATGGGAACAGGATGCACCTGAGCTCAATTTCGAGTCCCATAGCAAAGGGTCCGAATTCTGTTTTTTATAATATTAGCAAAAATGTCTAAACCTATTTTATCTTTCATTATGGGGTACTGTATGGAGATTGTTTAGTAAAAAAAATCTAGAATTCGTTTTAGAATAAGGCTGTTACACAATGTGGAAAAAGTAATGGGGTCTGAATACTTCCCGAATTACACTTAGGCTGATATATATAAGTATTGCTGTGTATTCATTTGCGGTTAATAATAATATGTACTCGTATCATCCATATTTTACTATAGGGAAATAAACCTCAGTTATGACTGATCCAAATAACTTCACAGATCTTCATTGTAAAGGGTTTAAACACTGTTTCCCATGCTTGTTCAATGAACCATAAACAATTAATGAACATTCACCTGTGGAACGGTCGTTAAGAAACTAACAGCTAGTTACAGTTATGAAAACGTAAGACACTAAAGAGGCCTTTCTATTGACTCTGAAAAACACCAAAAGAAAGATGCCCAGGGTCCCTGCTCATCTGCGTGAATGTGCCTTAGTCATGCTGCAAGGAGGCATGAGGACTGCAGATGTGGCCAGGGAAATAAATTGCAATGTCCGTACTGTGAGACGCCTAAGACAGCGCTACAGGGAGACAGGACGGACAGCTGATCGTCCTCGCAGTGGCAGACCACGTGTAGCAACACCTGCACAGGATCGGTACATCCGAACATCACACCTGCGGGACAGGTACAGGACGGCAACAACAACTGCCTGTGTTACACCAGGAACGCACAATCCCTCCATCAGTGCTCAGACTGTCCGCAATAGGCTGAGAGAGGCTGGACTGAAGGCTTGTAGGCCTGTTGTAAGGCAGGTCCTCACCAGACATCACCGGCAACAACGTCGCCTGTGGGCACAAACCCACCGTCGCTGGACCAGACAGGACAGGCAAAAAGTGCTCTTCATTGACGAGTTACAGTTTTGTCTCACCGAGAGTGATGGTCGGATTCGCGTTTATCGTCGAAGGAATGAGCGTTACACCGAGACCTGTACTCTGGAGCGAGATTGATTTGGAGGTGGATGGTCCGTCATGATCTGGGGCGGTGTGTCACAGCATCATCGGACTGAGCTTGTTGTTATTGCAGTCAATCTCAACGCTGTGCGTTACAGGGAAGACATCCTCCTCCCTCATGTGGTACCCTTCCTGCAGGCTCATCCTGACATGACCCTCCAGCATGACAATGCCACCAGCCATACTGCTCGTTCTGTGCGTGATTTCCTGCAAGACAGGAATGTCAGTGTTCTGCCATGGCCAGCGAAGAGCCCGAATCTCAATCCCATTGAGCACGTCTGGGACCTGTTGGATCAGAGGGTGAGGGCTAGGGCCATTCCCCCAGAAATGTCTGGGAACTTGCAGGGCCTTCGTGGAAGAGTGGGGTAACATCTCACAGCAAGAACTGGCAAATCTGGTGCAGTTTATGCGGAGGAGATGCACTGCAGTACTAAACATGAGACACAGTGAAGGTGGGTTGTGTTTAGGAGTAGTATTAACATGAGACACAGTGAAGGTGGGTTGTGTTTAGGAGTAGTATTAACATGAGACACAGTGATGGTGGGTTGTGTTTAGGAGTAGTATTAACATGAGACACAGTGAAGGTGGGTTGTGTTTAGGAGTAGTATTAACATGAGACACAGTGATGGTGGGTTGTGTTTAGGAGTAGTATTAACATGAGACACAGTGATGGTGGGTTGTGTTTAGGAGTTGTATTAACATGAGACACAGTGATGGTGGGTTGTGTTTAGGAGTAGTATTAACATGAGACACAGTGATGGTGGGTTGCACATTGTATTAACAGGCTACATTAGACTATATATGGATAACAGGCTACATTAGACTATATATGGATAACAGGCTACATTATACTATACAGTGTATATGGACAGCAGCGGTCAATACAGCGGTGATAATGATACTGATTCCCATACTAGCTAATAGTTTTACCAGTCCAGTACTTAAGGGTCAACAGTGTAATATGACTTTGTTGTAGCCAGTGTTGTTTTTCACCATTCTATCTGATGTATTGTCAGTTTGTTATGTTGTTATTTGCCCAACGTTATTGAGGACATTATTGTTATTAGAATGGTGCAGTAATATTGAGATGCCAGTAGAGAGAGCTCTAGTCTAGAACACTGGAACCTTCAGTAAGTACCACTTTGATCCCATTTTCCTCTTTTAAAGAATGTAGGCCCACTCCTCAAATGAAGAAATGGCTATGCAGTCTGCTGCACATTTTCTATTGAAATAATGTACAGTACAGTACCCTTTTTGCAGTTCATGCATGTTAATATCTTAGGCTATAGTAAACACATATTTGCCACTCCTCAAATGAAGAAAGGCAACTATATATGTAGTTTGTTGTACATTTTCCATTGAAATGCATTAACCTCCCTTTTCTGATGTGCTGGTCTGGTCCTCATGCATGTTCATGTCTTAAAAGAGACAAGGGCCTTGGTCAGGGAGGTGACCAACATCCCGATGGTCACTCTGACAGAGCTCCCGAGTTCCTCTGAGGAGATGGGAGAACCTTCCAGAAGGACAACCATCTCTGCAGCATTCCACCAATCAGGCCTTTATGGTGGAGTCGCCAGATGGAAGTTACTCCTCAGTAAAAGGCACTTGACAGCCTGCTTGGAGTTTGCCTAAAGACATCTAATGACCCAGACCATAAGCAACAAGATTATCTGGTCTGATGAAACCAAGATTGAACTCTTTGGCCTGAATGCCAAGCATCACGTCTGGAGGAAACTTGCCACCATCCCTACGGTGAAGCATGGTGGTGGCAGCATTATGCTTTTGGGATGTTTTTCAGTGGCAGGGGCCACTGGATTTTTCTGGATTTTTTGTTGTTGTTATTCTGTCTCTCACTGTTCAAATAAACCTACCATTTAAAATTATAGACTGATCATTTCTTTGTCAGTGGGCAAACGTACAAAATCAGCAGGGGATCAAATACTTTTTTCCCCTCACTGTGTGCTCCTGATGTGTTTAATAATTAGCTTTGTATTGCTGTCAGACATTATTACTGGCCTATTATTAATGGCCTGTTACTAAGATTTTATATTACGTAATACTCTATGGTTCAGTGTCATGATATCACTTGTTTTATCATCAAATTATTCATTATTACCTATTTTAGATAAATTAATTACATGTTTACCTTTGCAGTTTTTACAGTGTGGTTTAGTGTCAATACATTATAAGCATCATGTTGTAAATAAGCTCAGAGTTTAAGACAATAAATACACATTTAATTGTGTTTGAAAATATTACAGCTCAGCCTGCCATTCTTCACTGTCTGTTAACTTGAAAAATGAAAAAAGCTTTAACCTTTGAAGTCTTAACATTCTGTATACTCCCCTTGTCCTATGGGTAAAAAATTATCCACCTTCACTAAACCCTTAAAATAAAGCAGCTTAATTGAATTTTAAACCCCAAATCTATTTTGCATGAAGAAACAACCTGTCATTCATCAAACTTTGTGAATATGTGGGTTTTCTCTTCACAATGCAGAAAGACTGCATTTAAACAGGTGACACCACTTGTTTTTATGACAACACCTGTAATAATTGTTTTCTTTACTAAAGTAGAGGTTTATTATTATTGCTAAAGATACTGCATAGGTGTAAACATTTTTTTGCCAGAGATAGCACTTGTATAGCCTAAGAAAGTAGCAGAAATATCCAGAAAGTAGTTTTGAATGCATTTTATTGTACAATGAGGAATTCAACTACAAAATGCTGGTCTTCTCCCTTTTTTTAACCATTGCCCCCACCCACAAGGTGTATAAACAACAACAATAAATAAGAATAAGATAATAGATACAAAACGTGAAGAACATAAATCAATCAACTCTAATTAGTACATGTAGGACAGTATACAAGTGTGTGTGCATGGACTTTGCAGATGTATTTCTCACATGTGCAGCACATAGTATTTGTTTTACAGTCCTTCTTTGGGGGGCAGAATTGGCATCTCCTCCTCTTGCCTGCTGCAGCCTTAGGTGGATCAGGACAAGATTCAGCCCCCTCAACAGCTTTCACTAGCGCTGCAGGGGCTGCTGTGTGGAGGAGGCGCTCCCTTGAATGTGTGGGGTTACAAGTGCCTTTCCCAGCTGCTCCAGGAACACCCTCCTATTGTTCTGCTTATCAGGCATTCAGGTAGGGTTGATCTTGTTCCATATCACAAAGGCATTGTATGAGGACACATCAATGATGTTATGGAAGATGACCAGGGGCCAGCGGGCAGTCATCCTCCTGCAGCTGTAAGTCCCAATCACCTTGTCCAGGTTGTCCATGACTCCTTTGTTGTGGTTGTAGTCCAGGATGATGGCTGGCTTCCTGTCCTCACGATCGCTGAGCTCAGCCGTTTTGTGCAGTGTGCTCAGGAAAACCACATTCTTGTTCAACTTTGGGAGGTAAGAAACTAGAGTGGGGGTGAAGGCAAACTTTGATGAGAAGGCCTCTCTCCCCCTTGTTGCGAGGAGTGCCGGGGGGAGCTCAGGCTTGTTCTTTCTAACTGTGCCAACCATGGTGATCTTCCTCTTCAGGAGCTGCTGGCTGAGTTCAATCAGTAGCACACATAATCTCATTGTGTGTGTGTGTGTATTTGTGGTGTGTAAATTATTTTATAACTGCCGGGTCAAAAAGGACCCTAAAACAATCTTTGTACCCTGGTGGTGTACAGCTTTCATGGAGATATGAACAAAGGCGATGTTTCACTTTGTCTAAAGTTGGGGTCACTCTTGGAAAAGTCATCAAATTTTAAGTTGAACAATATAATTTAGGGGGTTTTCTCTGCTGTTAAACATAGTGGCAGGTCATTTTTTACCCATAAAACCACACACGGGTTAAACATGTATTCCACGGTACAGTAGACAGATATTATAATATTGTATTACATTGTTGGTTGTCAAGCATGTAAATGTGTTGTTGAGGAAGAACGCAATCTGCGTCAGCTTCTTTGTCCCTGACATAGAGTTGGATAGAGGGCGCATCTTTGCCATGATTATGTTTTCAGGTTCATGTAATAAATATAATACCAGAATCAATGTTTTATGTGCCATTATGTACCCAGCATGAGACACATGGCTCTGCCTTCTTGAGTCTGAAGGAAGATCCAGTTTTTAACTGACAATTAACATTTGATCATTAGTTGATCAAAATGTATCTATTTTCATACATTCTGAATACGCCTGCAGTGACAGCAGTTCTGACAGTTTGATGAATGCACAGGCGGCAAAGAAAAGATTGCAACACAGGAAACCTCTCTTCCTGTGTTTGTTCTTGCTGACTTCTTCAAAACCAACACTGTTGAGTAACTCGTTGAGAGGTCAAACTGTCAAACACGTGTTGCATTTTCCTTATTCAGTTTTTCAGTCTGAAATGTCTAAAATAGGTATATTTTATGTATTAGTGGTGATTGACATGAATGATATGTCTAAATAGCATGCAGCAATCAAACATTCATAATAATGGTTCTCATCAATTGTTCTCATGGGGCAGCAGGTAGGCTAGTGGTTAGAGAGTTGGAATTGTGGTTGCAAGATCAAATCCCCGAGCTGACAAGGTGAAAATCTGTCCTGCTCCTGAACAAGCCAGTTAACCCACTGTTCCTCATTGAAAATAAGAATTTGTTCTTATTAACTGACTTGCCTAGTTAATTTAAGGTTAAACAAAATCAACAGGCCCTTGGTCAGCCTTGATGATAATGTGATAAAAACATGTTACCTCAGAACCACATTATATGAAGGGGGTATACATTACACCTTTATGAAACCAGTCATAACACCATCAGTGTTCCAGAATCATTCATTACAACTGTCATAACACATTTATTTGACATCATTTGTAAGGCATTTTCAAAATAAAAGTCCCTTTTGAATAGCTCTTTATTTATCAGCACAACGGAAATGCTAATTATTACTGTCATAGTACCCAACCCAGCTGACCCGCTATTTGTGCAACAGTCTGGGACCACTGGGTAATCCTCAGAGCATTACCCAGGTAGCATTAGCAATTAAGGCGTTTATTTGCCTTGTACAAGGCTACAATGGCAGTAGGGGTTGGAACCACACCTGTGTGTAAATAGTGTATTTCATATACTTTAATGAGCTGTACTTGATGATTGAGCTTGTTTGGTGCAATGGAACAAACAGAATATTTCAAAGGTGCAAAAAACATTCAGCTGGCACTCCAGGCGGGCTCAAGCAAACAATCAAAATATTTTAACGATTTAAAATACTATTTGAACCCAGATCTGGATAACACCAGTGTAATTGGTGTCATTTTAGCATCGTAACCTTGCCTGAAAACGGAATACTTGCATTAGCTCCACAAGCTAACACATTGGCTTGTGCTCAGCAGAGTCTAAACCAGTCAGTAACACCAGCCACCATCTGGCTCAATCCCACCATGTTCCTCTACTAAAGAAACGTGTAATACTGTAATGAAAACAGGACTTTTATTTAGAAGTTTACATAGGAATGATGTATAAATATGTTGTCAAGGTTATTATGAATGATACTGCAACATTCATGAAGGGGTTATGAATGATGTCCTAAAGGTGTAATGAATGCATTATGTATCCCCGCTTCTTATGAAGTGTCCCTTAAACACACAATGGTACAGTGCATACCCCTACATACAGTCTCAACATGTATTACAAACACACATAATGGTACAGTACATACCCCTACATACAGTCTCAACATGTATTACAAACACACACACATGCACACACCCACAGGCACACAGTCATGTGACAAAATAAAACACACATACTCCGGCAACATTTGTATTTTTTTTATATAAAAGTCTATTGTACATTGGGAAAGTGTATTTCTGCTGTCACAGTACCCAACCCTATGACACATCAAACACAGAACAGAATAGGAGCACAACAGAGTCAGTCTCGTCCTTGGAGTGTCTTCGTCATGGCCACCATGGCATTAGGGGATGGAACCTGAAAAGGGATGTAGGTGTTGAGAAAACTTGTCTGAGACCTGAAGACTTGTATAAGCTCCCTTAGCTAATGCCTATGCTTACTAAGTGTAGCAGGGTAACACAGTCTTGTGGCCTGCAGGAGACCTAGGTTAGAAACCAGTTTGTCACATTGGTGCCTGGATAGGTACAGTCAGGTCCCAAGTGAATGGCACCCTTGATAAAGATGAGCATAAAGACTGTCGGAACTAAATAATACAAATACTGAGTTATATTGTATGGTCATTTTGGTTTTTGAAAATATTTAATACTAACACAAAGCTCAAAGAAAGAGATTAATTCATCTTTCACAACAATGTAATCAAACTTTGAAAAAGCAGTCGCAAAAACCATCAAGTGCTGTGATGAAACTGTCTCTAATGAGGACGGCCACAGGAAAGGAAGACCCAGAGTTACCTCTGCTGCAGAGGATAAGTTCATTAGAGTTAACTGCACCTCAGATTGTAGCCCAAATAAATGCTTCACAGAGTTCAAGTAAGACACATCTCAACATCAACTGTTCAGAGGAGACTGCGTGAATCAGGCCTTCATGGTCGAATTGCTGTCAAGAAACCACTATTAAAGGACACCAATAAGAAGAAGAGACTTGCTTGGGCCAAGAAACACGAGCAATGGACATTAGACCGGTGGGAATCTGTCCTTTGTTCTTATGAGTCCAAATTTGAGATTTTTGGTTCCAACCGCTGTGCCTTTGTGAGATGCAGTGGAGGTGAACGGTTGATCTCTGCATGTGTGGTTCCCACTGGGAAGCATGGAGGAGGAGGTGTGATGGTGTGGGGGTGCTTTGCTGGTGACACTTTCAGTGATGTATTTAGAATTCAAGGCACACTTAACCAGCATGGCTACCACAGCATTCTGCAGCGATACGCCATCCCATCTGTTTTGCGTATTTTGTTTTTCAGTAGGACAATGACACAACACACCTCCGGTCTGTGTAAGGGCTATTTGACCAAGGAGAGTTATGGAGTGCTGCATCAGATGACCTGGCCTCCACAATCACCCGACCTCAGGCCAATTGAGACGGTTTGGGATAACTCCTTTAAGACTGTTGGAAAAGCATTCCTCATGAAGCTGGTTGAGAGAATGTCAAGAGTGTGCAAATCTGTCATAAAGGCAAAGGGTGGCTACTTTGAAAAATATAAAATATTTGTTTAACACTTTTTAGGTTACTACATGATTCCATATGTGTTGTTTCATAGTTTGATGTCTTCACTATTATTTTACAATGTAGAAAAAAAGAAAAAAATAAATAAATAAAGAGAAACCCTTGAATGATTAGGTGTGTCCAAACTTTTGACTGGTACTGTATATATACACTGTATAAAGCTGATGTGCTGTGCCCTGAAATCCACAAGCAAGGGAAAAAGTGGGAGGAGGAAAGTGTGTAGATAGATGTGAGAAGGAAGTATATACAGGATATATGCTGAACAAAAATATAAATGCAACATGCAATCATTTCTAAAATTTTACTGAGTTCACATAAGGAAATAAGGAAATTTCACATGACTGGGAATACAGATATGCATCTGTTGGTCACAGATACAGTACCTTTAAAAACAAAACGAGGGCCGTGGATCAGAAAACCTGTCGTTATCTGGTGTGACCACCATGTGCGACACATCTCCTTTGCATACAGTTGATCAGGTTGTTGATTGTGGTCTGTGGAATGCTGTCCCACTCCTCTTCAATGGCTATAAGAAGTTGCTGGATATTGGTGGGACCTGGAGAACAGTGTCATCACCTGTCGATCCAGAGCATCCCAAACATGCTCAATAGGTGACATGTCTGGTGAGTATGCAGGCCATGGAAAAACTGGGACATTTTCAGCTTCCAGGAATTGTGTAGAGATCCTTGTGACATGAGGCCGTGCATTATCATGCTGAAACAGGAGGTGATGGCAGCGGATGAATGGCACAACAATGGGCCTCATGATCTCATCACGGTATCTCTGTGCATTCAAATAGCCATTGATAAAATGCAATTGTGTTTGTTGTCCGTAGCTTATGCCTGCCCATACCATAACCCCACCACCACCATGGGGCACTCTGTTCACAACGTTGACATCAGCAAAACGCTCTCCCTCAAAACGCCATACACCTGGTCTGTGCTTGTGAGGCCAGTTGAATGTATTGCCTAATTCTCTAAAACAACGTTGGATGCAGTTTAAGTTAGAGAAATTAACATTAAATTCTCTGGCAACAGCTCTGGTGGACATTCGTGCAGTCAGCATGCCAATTGCATACTCCCTCAAAACTTGAGACGTGGCATTGTGTTGTGTGAGAAAACGGCACATTTTATAATGGCCTTTTATTGTCCCCAGCACAAGGTGCAACTGTGTAATGATCATGCTCTTTAATCAGCTTCTTGATATGCCTCACCCGTCAGATGGATGACTTATCTTGGCAAAGGAGAAATGCTCACTAATGGGGATGTAAACAAATTTGTGCACAACATTTGAGAAAAATAAGCTTATTCGTGCTTATGGAACATTTCTGGGATCTTTTATTTCAGCTCATGAGACATGGAACCAACACTTTACATGTTGCGTTTATATTTTTGTTCAGTTTCATCACACCGAATATCCCCTATAGTGTATGCCAAAATGTACATGCCGATTGACCCACACAACACTTGGGTTAGGAAACAGCATGTGAACAGTCCCTCAGCACAACAATTTCTTCTTCTTGCACTTTATTCTTCTTGCATCTTTGTATCTGTGCCATTATAGTATCTGTGACAGAATGGGCAGCGCTACTGAGGCTATCTCCATTTTGAAGGTGTCCATTTTTTTTTCACGATTGGCTGGTTGAACATGACTCCAACTGGGTCACCAGGAGGGATCAGCCAATAAAGTTGAAAGTCACATCCAGTTGACTACATTAAAATAACACTGCCCATGCTGACACTGCCCATGCTAACACGGCCTTTTGGCCACTTGAGGCCTCTATCCTTCTCTATGGACAGCATTTTAAACAAGCTCTAATTTGAGTTGTCGGGGGCGGATCCCTGGAATACGTCCAAAAGCCCTGATTGGTTGGCATGTGAGGGTGATTGACAGGCCTGAATGCCAAACAGATTGAAAGGGCCAGCCATTTGTACACATATGATAAGTGGTTTACAGAAAACTAAGATCTGAGGAGAGTACATGGGGAGCTATATCTCTGCAGATGATCTGTCAGTGATCAAAATCCCTGATACAGGTCCACTCAAATTAATATGGGCGGAATAGGTGTTTTTGCTCGGGGTCAAACTTTTCAAAATTCCATATTGATACAGAAACCCTAAACAATGATTAAGATGTATTAAGAACAAGTTAATGTGAAAATGTGAAGAATTGAATAAACGGGCTATGATAAAAAATATGCCTCTGGGGTCAAAATGACCCCAGTCGGTAGTATGAGGGTTCAGAAACCATGTACATTCCAGTCAACACGTTGTATTGGATCTGTATAAAGACCACATTGAAAATGGGCTGCATTTTGCCTCTTGACATTTTTTTTAGGCACAAATGAAGAAATGCAACTAGCTATGTGGTCACATTTTATATTTAGATACATAAAATACAGTACATCTTTTTTCTGACATGCTGTTGATGCATGTTGTCGTCTTAAATTCCTGACTAGGCTACTTTAAAAACGTGTCAATCAACCACAGAACTCACACTTCTTGTTTCTATGACCTGCTACGCCAGTAAGTTGTCCCACTGTACAAGACCTCTCCCCTTCACTCTGTAAGTACGCTACAGTATATTATATAGTTGAGTGTTTTATGTTATTATTATTATCATTGTTATTATTTTATGTTTAGCTATAAATCACGTGGTACGACATACTGAATCATTTAACTTTTTGTTTAGTTTTGAGCTGTGTTTAGGTTGTTACATCAGGGCCTGTATTCATGAAGTGTCTCAGAGTACGAGTGCTGATGTAGGATCAGGTCCTACCAGTCCATATAATAATGATCTAAAAGGCTAAACTGATCCTAGATCAGCTCTCCTAGTCTACTCTGAGACTGTGTGAATATGGACCCTGGACTGTTTTAATGTATCAGGTGTAGTTATTCACCAGCTATAGAGTGAGTTGTTGTTTATGTTTCTAAGACTGCAGGGTGGGAGATGCAACAATGGCCTTGAGAACAGCAGGAAGTGTGTTGGTGGTCTTTCTCTGGTCTGTAGCAGGTATGGTCTCATTCATAACTGTTTTAGTAATGTTATCTTAATGTTATTCTGTTGTGTTCAGTGACATCGTCTGTTAGGCATTTATCTTTCACACCTCACTGAGTGATGCTTATGTGTGGTTTCCATTCACACTCAACTCAGCAACTACAGTACGGCAACAAAGTGTGGACAAACCCTACTGTCAGTGTAAGCCAATAGACCTTTGCTTAATGTAATATCCTTGTGTTGTGTGACTGTGTGTTTCAGTTGTACTGGGTCAGGATGGCTGGAGTGTGACATACACCCCTCAGAGTATCTGTACCTTGAAGGGGTCAACAGTGGAGCTGACCTGCTCTTACACATATCCCAGAGGTACAGTCACATCAACCTTCTGGTTCACTAAAAATGATGCTGAGGGGAATCCTGTGAGTCTGAGTGATGACCCAGACTACAAAGCTCGTGTGACGTATCATAAAGATAACAAGAATGACTGCACTCTGAGAATCACAGACCTGAGAGAGAGTGACGCAGCTACGTACAAGTTCAGATTTATAACAGATCAGACTGGAGGGAGATTTACTGGCAACCCTGGAGTCACTCTGTCTGTCACAGGTACAGTGATATTCTTCTGTCAATTTAGTTCTGGAAATTGTAGTGTTTTGTCTTCAAAAAAGAAATGTCATGTGACTAGAATAGATGTCAGATGACTAATGGTTGTGATGTGTTGTGATCTCATCCAGATCTGCAGGTGCAGGTGACTCCGTATTCAGTTGTATCAGCGTGGAAGACACTGACTTGCGCCACCTGTGTTCTGACTGGTGACCCCACCTACATCTGGTACAAGAACGGACAGATAGTAACTGACAACACTTCTCCCTATTCAGTCTACCCTGATGCTGCAGACAGCTACTCCTGTGCTTTAAAAGCCAATGAGGATCTCCACTCTCCTGCAGTGTGTGAGTGTGGATTCAACTCAGTATTCTAGTATAACTTTTCAAGTATATCTATTCTGTCTGCTAAACAGTCCTCACAGTTATCTAACATAACTGTAACACAATTATTGCAGCTCATGATTGTATTGTATAAGTAATGCCCTCTTGTCATTATGTTTCAGGTGTTCAGGATCAGAGCTGCAATAGAGTGACTTACATCGACAAGAGTATCTGTGCATTGAAGGGGTCATCAGTGGACATATCCTGTACTTACTCCAGTTATCATCCGATCAAAACAACATTCTGGTTTAGAAGTGATAAGTCGGCCCCTGAGGACCTAACCAGAGACCCAGAGTATGCAGGTCGGGCCCTGGATAGCCTTCCCTCCACCCTGAGAATCACAGATCTGAGAGAGAGCGACTCAGCTGAGTATAAATTCAGATTCAACTCACAGATCTCAGGATGGGGGTACAGCTTCCCTGGAACAACTCTGTCTGTCACAGGTAAAACTACACTTACAGAACATTATGATATACTGGTAATACTACACTTACAGAACATTATGATATACTGGTAATACTACACTTACAGAACATGATGATATACTGGTAATACTACACTTACAGAACATGATGATATACTGGTAATACTACACTTACAGAACATTATGATATACTGGTAATACTACACTTACAGAACATTATGACATACTGGTAATACTACACTTACAGAATTTTATAATATACTGGTAGTATTACAGAACATTAAGATATACTGTTAGTACTATATTTACATAACATTATTCTATATTGTAACTACTTTATCTCTAGTAGTATTGGGGCGGCAGGTAGCCTAGTGGTTAGAGCATTAGGCCAGTAACTGAAATGTTGCTGGATCGAATCCCTGAGCTGACAAGGTAAAGAAATCTGTCCTGCTACCCTGAACAATGCAGTTAACCTCTGTTCCCTGGTAGGCTGTCATTGTAAATAAGAATTTGTTCTCAACTGACTTGCCTAGTAAAATAAGGTTGCATAAATACAAATTTGGTGGAAATATTGAGTATTGTTCTTTTATGTTGTTGTTCTCTCTTCATTCAGACCTGCAGGTGAAGGTGACTCCTGCTGCAGAGGGACAGAAGACACTGACCTGTAGCACCACCTGTACTCTGACTGACAACCCCACCTACATCTGGTACAAGAATGGACAACGTCTAGATGAGTCTACTTCCCAGCAGTACTCTGTCAATAATTCTTATTCAGACAGTTACTCCTGTGCTGTAAAAGGCCATGAGGATCTCCAAGCTCCTGCAGTGTGTGAGTGTGAATGCAATTAGTTCTCTACTTAACAACTATCAATCATTTAAGGCCAATGAGAAGGGACAAATTACATAGAAATGATAACGTCATACACTCTTAGAAAATAAGGATACAGTATTTTTCCCTAGGGTACAAAAATATAAAAATACACATAATGTACCTTCAAAGGTATACATAATGATCTCACATGATACTGTTAGGCACCTTTTAGGGTACATGTGAGGATAAAGAGTTTAATGATTAATTTTTGTACCCCATATTTTAAACATAAAGGTACAATAAATCGGTAATACTTTACTTTATCAAAAAATAAATATTGACCATATTAAATGATCATTGTAATTGCGCACATACTGATGTCAGACATGCACCTACCCCAATGCTCTGTTGCTGATGACTGGGATGAATGCAGGAAAAGATTTCAGGAGCAGGACAAGGCACCCTCTTTTTGACTGATGACTGATATAAGGGCATATATGTGGCAGGCCTATCTGGCTTATGTGATTATGATGGCCATAACGCTTCTTGACAGTGTCATAAAGTGTATTTTCTTCATCCAAGTAAAGTGACACAGGATGGTCATAATGCAAGTTATGGAAAATATGATGGAAAAAAACATGACTGTAAATAATTCATTACAACAACAAAGGATTTAAGAGACAAACTTGAAATTAAACTTGAAATGAAAGGAAACTTCTTGGCAGGGAATATTTTTAACTGAATAAATGTTACTGTAGGTGTCATATCCAGCCATAAAGTAACGCAATATATGTCATAAAAGGTGTCAATATATGCGTCATGACAGTGTTCTCCATATTATGACAGGTTATGACAAGTTATGTCAGCTGTTATGACATATTATGACATGGTTATCACTGTGTCATAAAGTGTTAGGACACTGGGTGTCAAGTAAAGTGTTACCCAATCATCACACTCTCACTCTCAAATAAAGGTCTACAATGTGAAGGTGCATTTCTGTTTCCCAGGGTACAAACATACTTTGTGTACCCTAAATACCCTTAAAGTACAATTATGAATCTTTGCCAACTAAAATGAGGTAGATGTTTGTTACTGGGGTGGCACTCTAAAAAGGCAAATTTGTACCATCATTATTATCATCATTATATTTCCCAGCATGCTCTACTGCAGGTTGATCAAAAAAAAGATATATATATACATGTATGTGTGTTTTTGCATGTACATTGATGGATTGATTAATTATATGCTACACAGATTAATCTTATGCTGTGCTAAAACAAATAACGTACATTTTTCTAAACTAATCCATTCAGCTTTGTTAGATTTTTTTCACTCGCCACTAAAATGGTTATTCCAGTTTAAATGGCTTAGGTAGTCTCCTCACCATGTTCCTAAACCTGACAGTCGTTATGAATGCAAATGGCGTGTGAATAATAATCAAACTGTTGGATATCCTAACTCTGGCTGGATTCCAATAGGAATGACAAATCACAATGCAAGCCAGCTTTTTCAGAAATCCCGGTTGGAAGATTTCTGAAACGAGAGTAAATTTGTTAAAATCTGGGAATTTGGGGAAAGTTACTTGATTTTTTCAAGCCTACTACTTGCATGCCTGATGTGGCCTGTAAACCACAAATTTCAAGCCACTGTATTAGAGTAAAACTAATCCTCAAAATAAGGCCCCATGAGATATGTAATGTATTGTCATAAAGAGTTTCATTTTAATAATATACGCCTAGGAACTCAGAACTGAAAATGTATGAATTCAACAACCATGTCTCCGTCACTAACAAGTAACTCTACAATTCACTCAAAAACTGGATAATTATATTGGAGGCGTGGCTTAGTGGGTGCGTGGTGTTCAGATAGTTATTTTTGGCCACCCATGAGTGGAAGTGTTGTACCAGTTTAATATTGAGTGATCTATGGTAGAGGTACAGTTTTGCCACAGACAAGGAACAAATGGCTTTGCAATGCTTTTGTACCTGTGGCGAAAGGTACTATCTGTGTTATGAACTGGGGTACAATCATGTACAGTACCAGTCAAAAAGTTGGACACACCTTCTCATTCAAGGATTTTTCTTTATCTGTACTATTTTCTACATTGTAGAATAATGTGTGCAAAGCTGTTATCAAGGCAAAGGGTGGCTGCTTTGAAGAATCTCAAATATAAAATATATTTTCATTTGTTTAACACTGTTTTCTTTACTACATGATTCCACGTGATATTTCATAGTTTTGATGTCTTCACTATTATCATACAATGTAGAAAATAGTAAAAATAAAGAAAAACCCTTGAATGAGTAAGTGTGTCCAAACGTTTGACTGGTACTGTACCTATAACCAGTGGTGGTTCGAGCTTGTATGGCTTCATGGGTGGACACCCGCCCCCCCCCAAAAAAAACACCACCCTGGGCTTACTGTAATTTGTATTCAGACATTTGGAATTACACAAATATACAATCATAACATTTAAAACTATATAAATATAAAAAATACATACAAAAATAAGTAACAAAGACAAATAGAAACAAATTGTAGTATTTAAATACAAATAAAAAAGAGAATCAAATTATTACACTATTACCCTATTGCTAACAAAAAAACACACAAATAAAACTAAATTGCACAAATCCTACATCACACAAATACACAAATAGAATAACACACTTTTATAAAGAAGATAACCTGATTATTACACTATTGTACTTCAAACAAGAAACACAAACTAAATTACACAACTAAGTGTGTTACTAATTGCATTAGTACTGTACAAAGTTAGAGGTGCGCAACTCAGACTAGGTTAATTGACCCACAGTCCCACACGGTGACATGATATCATTGACCTGACGTGCAAATGAGCGATAGAAAACCGATCGCGCAAATGTCACCATTCCAATTATTCTTTTTGTTTTTTTGTTTTGTGCGGGTTCCCCGTGCCGCCCCGGCAAGCTGCCGCCCCGTCGCCTATACCTAAATCCGCCCCTGAATATAACTAGTCTTGGGGAAACAAAGGTTCCTGAAGTATTGAGGTTTTTCAGCCAATTGTGTCGAAAATAGTTTCATAAATCAAGGCTTTGATTAACAGAGGGTACACTAGTGGCACCTGCTGGTCCAAATGATTTAAAGCAGCTAAATGATTGTTGTTGATGCCCCACACCCCATATAGCGTATGCAGTGCAGCCTTTATGTCTTCTACCAATCCAATACCAAACTAACCAGGTGGTTGTTCGACGAAACGAAGATTCGGACGTCATTGATCATGTGCTTCTGATAAAGTGATACAGGCATCGGCACACTGTTTCGAAATACACCGCTTAGCTATTTCTACACATGCCTTGGAGCTATGGTATCACCACCTATAACTAAAAGTACAAAGGAGAACCTTACAGGGTACCACCCCAGAGACAAGTGGTTGTACCCTTTTAGCAACAAATCTAAATCTTTATTTCTGAGTGGAGATATATGTCTATATTTAATTTTAATTTTAACTGAATCTGTCCAAAACATTTAGTCTCATTACCATTTCAGGAATTGATCAACTACATTTTGTTTCAGGTGTTCGGGGTGAGAGCTGTATGAATGTGACTTACACCCATCAGAGTATCTGTGCTTTGAAAGGGTCAACAGTGGACATATCCTGCTTTTACACACATCCCAGTTGGCATAACGTCACAGAAGTATCCTGGTTCAACAAATGGGAGTCTGGTGTAACTAAAGACCTGAGCCAGGACTCAGAGTATACAAGTCGTGTGAAGTACCATCGGCAAACAGACAAGGACTCCACTCTAAAAATCACAGACCTTAGGGAAAGAGACTCAACTGAGTACAAGTTCAGATTTAAAACAGTTAATGCAGAATGGGGATATACCTTCTCTGGAACAACTCTGTCTGTCACAGGTAGTACTGCACTTTGCGTGTACTGTATATTCTACACTCTTAGAAAAAAAGGTGCTATGTAGAACCTAAAAAGGTTATTTGGCTGTCCTCATAGCATAACCCTTTGAAGAACAGTTTTGGGATCCATGTGGAACCCTTTCCACAATAGGGTTCTACATGGAACTCAAAATGGTTTTACCTGAAACAGAAAGGGGTTCTATCTGGAACCAAAGTAGGGTTATCTTATGGGGACAGTCGAAGAACCCTGTTTTTCTAATACTGTATACATTAACTGATTTATGTTGTATTTATCTGGCCTAATAACAGGAGAAAATAGCCAGAGAAAATAAATATAATTTACTCTTTATTCACAATCTTTCAGGTCTGCAGGTGGAGGTGACTCCTGCCACAGTGACAGAGGGACAGAGAGTGACACTGGCCTGTAGGACCATCTGTACTCTGACTGATAACCCCAACCCCTCCTACATCTGGTACAAGAAAGGCCAGCGTCTCACCAACCAAAATAACAGCCTGATCATCAACCCAGTCAGCAGTGAGGATGCAGGCAGATACTCCTGTGCTGTAGAAGGCTTTGAGGATCTCCCCTCTCCTGAAGAGACTCTCACTGTCAAATGTGAGGATTTTTATTGTATTCTTTACTAAATAACATCATCACTTAGGTCCTTCCTGCATGTGCTTACACTCTTTCTGTCATTCAGATGGCGCAAAGAACACACTGGCATCAATCCATCTCTCTGGTGAAATAGTGGAGGGCAGTTCAGTGACTCTGACCTGCAGCAGTGATGCCAACCCACCTGTGGACAAATACACCTGGTACAAGAAGAATGGAGCCCACTATCAGTCTTTATCCTATGGGAACACAGAACTACAGCATGTCTTCAGTCACATCCAGTCATCTGATACTGGGGAGTACTACTGCGAGGCCCGGAATGAGATGGGGACAGACAGGTCTGAGTCTATCAACATCGATGTGAAATGTGAGTAAAGTACAGCTCAGTGTTGGAATCAGTTTAAATGTAAATTAATCCATAAACCATAGCATAGCCCAAATCGGTTCCTTTGAATGTTTTGTGTAAGTGAATAATCTTTTGTATAGTTATTTGACTGAACTCATGTTTCTTCTACACCAGATGGCCCAAAGAACACCTCAGTGTCAGTCAGTCCCTCTGGTGAAATAATGGAGGGCAGTTCAGTGACTCTGACCTGCAGCAGTGATGCCAACCCACCAGTGCAGAGTTATGCCTGGTACAAGAATGGAAGTGTCTATCAGAGTATCTTCTATGGGAAAACAGAATCACAGCAGGTTTTCAGCCAAATCAAGTCATCTGACACTAGACAGTACTACTGTTGGGTCTCGAATGGAATTAGTACAGACAGGTCTCCATCTTTAGACATCGATGTTAAATGTGAGTAAAACATGTGAGTAGCTCAGTGTTTGAATGTTAGCCTCGGATAAGAAAAGGGGGAGGGGTGGGTGTCTTTGTTAACAACAGCTGGTACGTGTTCTCTAATGTTAAGGAAGTCTTTCTCGCCTGAGTTAGAATACACCAAGCTGCAGACCATACTATTTACCAAGAGAGTTTTCATCTATATTTTTCGTAGCTGTCTATTTACCACCACAACCCGATGCTGGTTCTAAAACCCCACTCAACAAGCTGTATAGGGCCATAAGCAAACAAGAAAAAGAACATCCAGAGGTAATGGTTCTCATGGCTGGTGATGTCCAACTAGAGGCGACAAAACTATAGATTACCATTACTTCACACACAGAAATGCATACAAGGCTCTTCCTCACCCTCCTTTAGGCAAACCTGACCATAACTCTTATACCTCTGATTCCTGCTTATATAAATAAAAAACTCAAACAGGAAGTTCCAATGATGCGCTCAATATGAAAGTGGTCTGATGAAGCGGAAGCTAAGCTACAGGACTGTTTTGCTAGCACAGACTGGAATATGTTTCAGGATTCATCTGATAACATTGAGGAGTTTACCACATCAGTCACTGTTTTCATTAATAAGTGCACCAGCGACTTCATCCCCACAGTGACTGTACGTACATATCCCTACCAGAAGCCATTGATTGCAAGCAGCATCCATCCTGGGCTAAAGGCTAGAGCAACCACTTTCTAGGAGCGGGACACTAATCCAGATGCTTATAAGAAATCCTGCTACGACCTCCAACGAGCCATCAAACTGGCAAAGCGGCAGTCCAGGACGAAGATCGAATCGTACTATGTCGGCTCTGACACTCGTCGGATATGGCAGGGTTTGAAAACTATCACAGATTACAAAGGGAAACTCAGACGCGAGCTGCCTAGTGACGTGAACCTACCAGACGAGCTAAATACCTTCTAATCGCGCTTTGAGGAAAGCAATACTGAACCATACATGAGAGAACCAGCGGTTCTGGATGACTGTGTAATCTCGCTCACCGTAGCTGATGTGAGTAAGACTTTTAAACAGGTTAACATTCACAAGGCCACCGGGCCGGACGGCTGTGGGGCTCAGAGCATGCAAGGACCAGCTGGCAAGTGTCTTCACTGACATTTTCAACCTCCCTCTGACCCAGTTTGTAATACCTACTTGTTTCAAGCAGACCACTATAGTCCCTGTGCCCAAGAACCCCAAAATAACCAGTCTAAATTGTTGTTGCCCTGTAGCACTTACATCTGTAGCCATGAAATGCTTTGAAAGGCTCACATCACATCCCAGACACAATGGACGCACTCCAATTCGCATACCGCTGCAACAGATCCACAGCTGATGCAATCTCTATTGCACTCCACACAACCCTCTCCCACATGGACAAGAGGAACACCTATGTTAGAATGCTGTTCATTGACTACAGCTCAGCGTTCAACACCATAGTGCCCTCCAAGCTCATCACTAAACACAGGACCCTGTGACTGAACACCTCCCTCTGCAACTGGATTGTAGACTTCCTGACGGGCCGCCCCCAGGTGGTGAGGGTAGGTAGCAACACAGCCGCCATCCGCCTCAACACAGGGGCCCATCATGGGTGAGTGCTTAGTCCCCTACTGTACTCCCTGTTCACGCATGACTACATGGCCTCACACGACTCCAACGCCATCATTAAGTTTGCTGATGACACAACAGTGGTAGGCCTGATCACCAATGACGATGAGACAGCCTATAGTGAGTAGATTAGTGACTTGGCAGTGTGGTGCCAGGATAATATCCTCTCCCTCAATGTGAGCAAGACAAATAAGCTGAAGGTGGACTACAGGAAATGGATTGCTGAGCAAGCCCCTTCCACATCGACGGGGCTGTACTGTAGTTGAGCGGGTCAAGAGCTTCAAATTTCTAGGTGTCCACATCACTGTAAGTAATTAACATGGTCCACACACACCAACACAGTCTTGAAGAAGGCACGACAAATGAAAAGATTTGTCATGGACCCTCAGGTCTTCCAAAAGTTCTACAGCTTCAGCATTGAGAGCATCTTGACTGGCAGCATCACTGCTTGGTATGGTAAGTGTTTGGCATCTAACCGCAAGGTCCCTGCCATTCAGGACCTCTATACTGGGCATTGACAAAGAAAGGCCCTAAAAATTATCAAAGACTCTGGTCACCCAAGTGATAGAATGTTCTCATCGCAATCGCATGGCAAGCTGAACCGATGCACCAAGACTGAAACCAACAGGACCCTGATTAGTTTCTACCCACATGCCATGAGACTCCTAAATACTGTAGTTAACCAAATAGCTTCCCGGACTATCAGCATTGATCGTTTTTGCAGTCTTTTGACTCATCACATACGCTGCTGCTACTGTGTATTTTCTATCCCGTTTCTTATTCAATTTAACCCTACATACACTATATATGCTAAAGTATGTGGACACCCCTTCAAATTGCTGAATTTGGCTATTTCAGCCACATCCATTGCTGAAAGGTTTATAAAACAAACATTGGCATTAGAATGGCGTTACTGAAGAGCTCAGTGACTTTCAATGTGGCACCGTCATAGGATGCCACCTTTCCAACAAGTCAGTTTGTCAACTTTCTGACCTGCTAGAGCTGCCACGGCCAACTGTATGTGCTGTTATTGTAAAGAGGAAATGTCTAGGAGCAACAACAGCTCAGCCACTAAGTGGTAGGCCACACAAGCTCACAGAATGGGAAATTCTTACGCTACAGCATACAATGACATTCAAAACGATTCTGTGCTTCCAACTTTGTGGCAACAGTTTGGGAAGGCCCTTTCCTGTTTCAGCATGACAATGCCCATGTGCACAAAGTTAAGTCCATACAGAAATGGTTTGTCGAGATCGGTGTAGAAGAACTTGACCGGCCTGCACAGAGCCCTGACTTCAACCTCATCGAACACCTTTGGGATGAATTGAAACGCCGACTGTGAGCCAGGCCTAATCACCCAACATCAGTGCCCAACTTCACCTATGCTCTCGTGGCTGAATGGAAGCAAAACCCTGCAGCAATGTTCCAACATCTAGTGGAAAGCCTTCCCAGAAGAGTGGAGGCCTAGGGAATATAAAGTGGAGGTGGTTCAGTGAACTACGCTTGCTTAATGAGAAGCCTAACCCTTACCTGAAGCTTACAACCACTCGCTAATACCTAGCTTTTAGCGCAATGGGCTAACACAGTCTTGAGACGTGTAGACAACCAGTGTTTAGCATCTGGTTGGTCACGTAAAGCATCTTTCCAAATGTGTTTCTTTTAATGTTTTGACTAGTTAATGTTCTCTGACCTGTCAATGTCATGTTTCCTTTGATTCGTCTGTTAACTGATACAAGGTCTTGATTGTTACATGATAACCCCTTCCACACATTATTCTACACCAGATGCCCCCAAAAGCACCTCAGTGTCAGTCAGTCCCTCTGGTGAAATAGTGGAGGGCAGTTCAGTGACTCTGACCTGCAGCAGTGATGCCAACCCACCTGTGGACAAATACACCTGGTACAAGAAGAATGTAACCTCACCAAAAGCATCAGGACAGAGTTACAGCATCACTAACATCATCTCTGAGGACAGAGGAGAATATTACTGTGAGGCTGAAAATAAATATGGATGTCTCAACTCTTCCCCTGTATTTGTGGACGTTCAGTGTAAGTAAATCTTTAACATTTTCCTCATACTTCTAAACTGCTAAAATTATGATAAATCAAGAAACATTTTACTATACAACATCCACATCTCTCAATATGTATTTTCACATTGGGAATGTAATTATTTCTAACTGACCTGTAAAATCTACTAGTTTACCTTATTCACTAAATCTAATCTCTTCAGAAAGCCAAGATATTCGGTGCATGTGACAAATGAAGTTTGATTTGATTTGATAATGCTATAACCAAGATGTTAATGACTTTATATTGGTCCTTTATCAGATGACCCAAAGAACACCTCAGTGTTAGTCAGTCCCTCTGGTGAAATAGTGGAGGGCAGTTCAGTGACTCTGACCTGCAGCAGTGATGCCAACCCACCTGTGAATCGTTATACCTGGTACAAGAAGATTGGCTATCAGTCTATCTCCTATGGGAACACAGGACCACAGCACGTCTTCAATCATATCAAGTCCTCTGACACTGGAGAGTACTACTGTGAGGCCTGGAATGGGATTCAAATGGGGACGTCTGAGTCAATCAACATCGATGTGAAATGTGAGTAAAGTACAGCTCAGTGTTGGAATGCTGGAATCAGTTTAATGAAATCAATAAGTTTAACTGAATTATACTAAACGATATCATAGCCCAAATCTCTTTATTTTAATGTTTTTTGTAAGTGAATCATCTTTTGGATAGTTCTCTGACTTAACTAATGTTTATTTTCCACCAGATGGCCCAAAGAACATCTCAGTGTCAACCAGTCTCTCTGGTGAAATAGTGGAGGGCAACTCTGTGACTCTGACCTGCAGCAGTGATGCCAACCCACCTGTGGACAAATACACCTGGTACAAGAAGAACGTAGCCTCACCAAAAGCATCAGGACAGAGTTACAGCATCACTAACATCAGCTCTGAGGACAGAGGAGAATATTACTGTGAGGCTGAGAATAAATATGGATGTCTCAACTCTTCCCCTGTATTTGTGGACGTTCAGTGTAAGTACATCTTTAACGTTTTGGTCATACTTAAACTGCTTAAATTATGATGAATCAAGAAACATTTTAATATACACATCTCTGAATATGTATTTTCACAATGTGAATGTAATTATTTCAAACTGACCTGTAAAATCTACAGGTTTACTTTATTTGCTAAATCTAATGTTTTCAGAAAGGCAAGATAATATACAGTACAAGTCAATCGTTTGGACACACCTACTCATTGCAGGGTTTTTCTTTATTTTTACTATTTTCTACATTGTAGAATAACAGTGAAGACATCAAAACTGTGAAATAACACATATGGAATATTTTAGTAACCTAAATAAAATTTAAAAAAATAAAAATGTATTTTATATTTGAGATTCTTCAAAGTAGCAACCCTTTGCCTTGATGACAGCTTTGCACACTCTTGACATTCTCTCAACCAGCTTCATGAGGTAGTCCCCTGGAATGCATTTAAATTAATTAATAGGTGTGCCTTGTTAAAAGTTAATTTGTGGAATTTATAATGGTCTTTTATCAGATGCTCCAAAGAACACCTCAGTGTCAGTCAGTCCCTCTGGTGAAATAGTGGAGGGCAGTTCAGTGACTCTGACCTGCAGCAGTGATGCCAACCCACCTGTGAAGCGTTATACCTGGTACAAGAAGATTGGCTATCAGTCTATCTCCTATGGGCACACAGGACCACAGCACGTCTTCAATCATATCAAGTCATCTGACACTGGAGAGTACTACTGTGAGGCCTGGAATGGGATTAAAACAGGGAGGTCTGATTCAATAAAAATTGATGTGAAATGTGAGTAAAGTACAGCTCAATGTTGGAATCAGTTTAATGAAGTCAATCATTTGAACTGCATTAATCCTAAACCATATCATAGCGCAAATCTCTTTATTTTACTGTTTTGTGTAAGTGAATAATCTTTTGGATAGTTCTCTGACTGAACTCATGTTTCTTCTACACCAGATGGCCCAAAGAACACCTCAGTGTCAGTCAGTCCCTCTGGTGAAATAATGGAGGGCAGTTCAGTGAATCTGACCTGCAGCAGTGATGCCAACCCACCTGTGAAGCGTTATACCTGGTACAAGAAGAATGGAGGTCACAATCAGTTCTCCTATGTGAACACAGGACCACAGCACGTCTTCAACCAAATCAAATCATCTGACACTGGAGAGTACTACTGTGAGGCCTGGAACGGGATGAAGACAGGGAGGTCTGAGTCAATCAACACTGATGTGAAATGTGAGTAAAGTACAGATCAGTGTTGGAATATTAGAGAAACTAACATCTAAAATGTATCAACCATTTGAACGGCATTGGTCCCAAAGCATAGCATAAGGCACATGTTAGGCCTAGATTCAATCAGTGTTAATCGGTGACAGCCGACGCTCACATAGCTGATGTTTTGGCGGTGTTGGAGGTGTAACTGTGTTTTAGCTGTCTAATTGGTGAGCATTATCATGAAGCCATACCCATCCCAGCTGGTCTTGATCATTATCACAAAGCCATACCCTTCCCAGCTGGTCTTGATCATTATCATGAAGACATACCCATCCCACTCCCATTAGAAGTCCACAACAAGAAGGGCAATATAGAATTAATGACGCTCAAATTTAAAATCATGAATTAAAATAAGCCTAATACATCTCACATTCCAGTGTTCCAACTTGTAAACAAAGCTGCATGGGAATTCCCTTAATACGACTCTGTGCAGCCAATGGCAATGTGCTCTTTAGCTATAGTGGCGGGATTTACTTGTGGATTTGACAGCTCTAATGCAGTTCCATCTACCACACCGCCAAAACAACCTCAACGCGTGTGTCGGCTATCGCAGATCTCATAGAATCTAGCCCTAAATATATATTTTTTGAAATCCTTTACTAGATGGTCCAAAGAACACCTCCGTTTCAGTCAGTCCCTCTGTTGAAATAGAGGAGGGCAGTTCAGTGACTCTGACCTGCAGCAGTGATGCCAACCCTCCTGTGCAGATTTACATCTGGTACAAGACGAATGGAGCTGAAACATCAATGAGACATTATGGATGGAGTTACAGCATCACTAACATCAGCCCTGAGGACAGAGGAGAATACTACTGTGTGGCAGTGAATGAAGTTGGATGCAAAAGATCAAAGCTTGTTCCTCTAATGGTTTTGTGTAAGTATTGCAGATCCTCTCCATTTTGTACTCGTGTGGTTTCACAGATATATTTTAAAAACTCAAAATGAAAGTATTGTGACAGTACCACTTTGGGACGTTCATTTCTCTATCAGGTAAACCAAAGACCACCTCAGTGTCAGTCAGTCCCTTTGGTGAAATAGTGGAGGGCAGTTCAGTGACTCTGACCTGCAGCAGTGATGCCAACCCACCTGTGGACAAATACACCTGGTACAAGAAGAATGGAGCTTCACTGAAAGGATGTGAAAACACCTTCCTCATCACCAACATCAGCTCTGAGGAAAGTGGAGAATACTACTGTGAGGCTGAGAATGAATATGGAGGTCTCAACTCTTCTACAATTTCTGTAGACGTTCAGTGTAAGTACACCTAACCATCTCATCTTTTGATGAGAGAATCACATATATTTATATTTCACTCATACAATCATAAACATTCAGGACCCTGTCTTTCAAAGATAATTTGGAAAAATCAAAATAACTTCACAGATCTTCATTGTAAAGGGTTTAAACACTATTTCCCATGCTTGTTCAATGAACCATAAACAATTCATGAACATGCACCTGTGGAATGGTCGTTAAGACACTAACAGCTTACAGACGGTAGGCAATTAAGGTCACAGTTATGAAAACTTAGGACACTAAAGAGGCCTTTCTACTGACTAAAAAACGTGCCTTAGGCATGCTGCAAGGAGGCATGAGGACTGCAGATGTGGCCAGGGCAATAAATTGTAATGTCCATACTATGAGACGCCCAAGACAGCGCTACAGGGGGACAGGACGGACAGCTGATCGTCCTCGCAGTGGCAGACCACGTGTAACAACACCTGCACAGGATCGGTACATCCGAACATCACACCTGCGGAAAGGTACAGAATGGCAACAACAACTGCCTGAGTTACACCAGGAACGCACAATCCCTCCATCAGTGCTCAGACTGTCCTCAATAGGCTGAGAGTGGCTGGACTGAGGGCTTGTAGGCCTGTTGTAAGGCAGGTCCTCACTAGACATCACTGGCAACAATGTCGCCTGTGGGCACAAACCCACTGTCGCTGGACCAGACAGGACTGGCAAAAAGTGCTCTTCACTGACGAGTCGCGGTTTTGTCTCACCAGGGGTGATGGTCAGATTCGCTTTTATCCTCAAAGGAATGAGCGTTTTCACCGAGGCCTGTACTCTGGAGAGGGATCGATTTGAAGGTGGAGGGTCCGTCATGACCTGGGGCGGTGTGTCACAGCATCATCGGACTGAGCTTGTTGTCAGTGCAGGCAATCTCAACACTGTGCATTACAGGGAAGACATCCTCCTCCTTCATGCGGTAACCTTCCTGCAGGCTCATCCTGACATGACCCTCCAGCATGACAATGCCACCAGCCATACTGCTCATTCTGTGCGTGATTTCCTGCAAGACAGGAATGTCAGTGTTCTGCCATGGCCAGCGAAGAGCCCGGATCTCAATCCCATTGAGCATTTGCAGGTGGTGGAAGAGTGGGATATCATCTCACAGCAAGAACTGGCAAATCTGGTACAGTCCATGAGGAGGAGATGCATTGCAGTACTTAATACAGCTGGTGTCCACACCAGATACTGACTGTTACTTTTGAGTTTGACCCCCCTTTTGTTCAGGGACACATTATTAAATTTCTGTTAGTCACATGTCTGTGGAACTTGTTCAGTTTATGTCTCAGTTGTTGAATCTTATGTTCATACAAATATTTACACATGTTAAGTTTGCTGAAAATAAACGCAGTTGACAGTGAGAGGACGTTTCTTTTTTTGCTGAGTTTACCTCCAAGTTGCATAATTCTCCTCATGTAAAACACTGTTTTAAAACACTGTATTGGTTCATACTGTCCACCAGACGGCCCAAAGAACACCTCAGTGTCAGTCAGTCCCTCTGGTGAAATAGTGGAGGGCAGTTCAGTGACTCTGACCTGCAGCAGTGATGCCAACCCACCTGTGCAGAATTACACCTGGTACAAGAAGAATGTAACCTCACCAATATTGTCAGGACAGAATTACAACATCACCACCATCAGCTCTGAGGACAGTGGACATTACTATTGTGAGGCCAGGAATAAAATAGCATCTGAGAACTCCACAGCTCTGAAGATCATTGTAGCAGGTAAAGGTTCATCTTCAATATTCAAAATACACAATAACATGTTTCAAGCTAATCTAAATTATAACACTTTGGCTTATTACACTTTACTTTTGTGTTGGCTTCTAAGATTCCCAAGCCTTTAATATGATTTTCATTTTCAGTTTATAAAATACCATGTACTCATTTAATCCATATTTTATTATAGGGAAACATACCTCAATTAAGACTGCAGCTGTAGGAATCATAGTGGTTGTTCTGGTTCTCATCCTCTGTCTCTCTGGATTCATGTGGTTCAGGTGAGTGAACATTTTGCTTTTTAACACTCCGATTTGTTACTAACTTCATTCATTAATAATTAATTAATTAATTATTGTCCAAAACAGGAAGAAGGCCTCCAAATCCATCTCTGGCACAATAGAAACAAGAGACACAGCAGACGAGGGACAGGTGAGTCTGTTGGAATCAGAAGATGACTGTGATGACTGTGTAAGCCTTGTGAACATTTCCACTCCTCATGTTGTCTGTCCTCTTTCTCCATCAGGGAGACTCTAGTCCAGTGTATGACAATGTCTTAGGCATGGCCATGCAGCAGAGACAGTGGTCACCGTCGAGTCAGGATGACATTCACTTCTCTCCCTCCAAAAACCAGGAAGAGCTTTGTACTCCACCGTCCAACTGTCTCAACCCCAGGAGCAGGACGGGGATGTCCAGTACGCTGCTGTGAAATTCAAGCCCCCCCAGTGCTACCACCCGGTGAACATATTCTGCATTAAGGTCATTCATATGCTGCTGCTTATTGTAGGACATGCCATCAATAACCAAAACAGTTGACCCCTAGTGATGTAATTTCCAACTTCTTAAGGATCGGCGTTCCGTCAACGGGACAGTTGTAAATCATGCAGCGCATTATATCAAGATCGCAGATTTTAGAGTAACAACAAATGTTGGTACATAGAAGTGTCTTATATCGACTGAAAGCTTAAATTATTGTTAATATAACTGCACTGTCCAATGTACAGTAGCTATTACTGTGAAAAAATGCCATGCTATTGTTTGAGGAGAGCTCCTAACAACAAAACACTTTTTTCAACGCAATAGGTTTTATAAATTCACCTCTGAAGGTGAAATGTGTACTTACATTCTGAAATCTTGCTCTAATTTATCATCCAAAGGGTCCAAGAGATAACATGAAGTGTCGTTTTGTTAGATAAAATCCTTTTTCATATCCTAAAAAGGTCCATATAGCACACACTATCGTTTTTTTTATTTCCACTCGTTCAATTTGCAAAAAAAAGAATCTGTGAAAATCTCACCCTAAACGTTGTTTGAACGAGTCAAATCACATTAGTAAATATTCCTCAGAGATCCTAGAAGGTAACAAGATTTTACTATTTCATTAGGGGTCTAGTATATCCTATAGGACACAATATTTGGTCACGTGGACGGCCATCACTTGAACAACTGTACCTTTGTCAAATAAGCACCAAATAGGGTCAAATAAAGCTAGCTAGATAGCCAATGAGCTGGGCTTTACAGGAGTATCTGGAAACCATATATATGTCGTAAAATGTAGCTTCTAACCTTGTACGACAGCATGCCTTTTCATTTTGGACATAAATTATAAGGATATTCAGAGTTATGAAGTTTTGAAAACTGGGTGTTTTGCAGATGTTGAACTTATAATATGGCTAGTAATACTTGGAAAGCTAAATCAAAGTCCAAGCATACAGATTTGACGATATTCTTGCAGAAAAATGGAATATGAATGTGAATGTCTCCTTCACGATTTGCCCAAATGTACCTGGGGACTTCACACTAAAAGTCTTGAGGATCAGTCATACTCCAAGTTATCCATCTGAAACTTTGCACATACTCTGCTGCCATGTTGTGGAATCTATCGTAATTCCAACCAGAGTGATGGATTTAACAGTGACCTTTCTCTTGCATTTGAAAGATGGTGGTAAAAAAACACTGTTTGGTTTTTTTCTTTGTATTTTCTTCTACCAGATCTATTGTGTTATATTCTCCTACATTCAATTCACATTTCCACAAACTTCAAAGTGTTTCCTTTCAAATGGTACCAAGAATATGCATATCCCTGCTTCAGGGCCTGAGCTACAGGCTGTTAGATTTGGGTATGTCATTTAGCCGAAAATTGAAAAAAAGGGGGCTATCCCTAAGATTTATTTTAAACTACCAACCCAATAATGGACATCTCATGACAAGGTCATTGCTATGACCTGCCTATATTGACAGAGTGATGTGATGATGATTTTGAGGAACTGTTCTCTGTGCGTTCCAAATGGTACCCTATTCCTTCTTTAGTGCACTACTGAGCCCTATAGGCTCTGGTCACTATAAAGGGTATAGGTGCTGTCATTTGGGACAGAGATTTGCATCATTTCTGTTTCTCTCTCCTCAGACCCGGCACAAGCAGCTGAGAAGGACACCTCTGAGATCTACAGAACAGTCAACAAACCCAGAACCAAAACCACCTGAACACAACAAACCCCAAACCAAGAACACCTGAACACAACAAACCCAGAACCAAAACCACCTGAACACAACAAACCCCAAACCAAGAACACCTGAACACAACAAACTCAGAACCAAGACCACCTGAACACAACAAACCCAGAACCAAAACCACCTGAACACAACAAACCCCAAACCAAGAACACCTGAACACAACAAACCCAGAACCAAGACCACCTGAACACAACAAACCCCAAACCAAGAACACCTGAACACAACAAACCCAGAACCAAGACCACCTGAACACAACAAACCCCAAACCAAGAACACCTGAACACAACAAACTCAGAACCAAGACCACCTGAACACAACAAAACCAGAACTAAGAAGACCTGAACACAACAAACCCAGAACCAAGAAGACCTGAACACAACAAAACCAGAACCAAGAAGACCTGAACACAACAAACCCAGAACCAAGAAGACCTGAACACAACAAAACCAGAACCAAGAAGACCTGAACACAACAAGTTCATCAAAAACCTTGTATATCTGGACCAGTATATTAAAACTTAGTGTTTTAATGAAGCAATAAGGTCAAAGGGGGTATGGTATATTGGCCAATATGCTGTATCACGGATAAGGGCTGTTCTTAAGCACAACACAATGTGGATTGCCTGGATACAGCCCTTAGTCGTGGTATATTGACCATACTCCACAAACCCCTGAGGTGCCTTCTTGCTATTATAAGCTGGTTACCAACATCAATAGAAATGTAAACAAGTATTTTTGCGTCATACTCGTGGTATATTGTCTGATATACAGTACATACAGCAAAATTCTGTTTCAACCAATCAGCATCCAGGACCCAAACTACATGGTTTATAATAATATATAATAATATATGCCATCTAGCAGGCACTTTTATCCAATGTCATTTACTTTGAGTAGGATTGCTGATCTAGGGTCAGTTTAGCCTTTTAAACAATGATGAATAAGAGAAGGACCCAGTAAATATTTTGAAATATTTGTTTTGTTAAATAGTTCAATATTTTTTAAGTAAAATCTTTTTAAACTTACATTTGTAAAGTAAAATTGTAAATATTTTTTACGTTACAGAAAACTGAATCTGATTACAAGAACTTTGACAAAAACGTTATATTTCCGAAAATAGTCAGCCTCGTGGTCCAGTTTCATTTTATATAACTATAGTTTTTATATGTTATGTTTCTGAAACAATCATCAAACTTATGAGACTATATATGGCTAAGAACAATAGAATCATTCTTGATTTAGTTCTTCTATTCTGGTCTATTCCATTCTATTATACTATTACTTCATAGGACCACTTTGGCAACAAGTGTTTTAATTAGTACTTTAAGTGCTATCCTCTGGGTCAACACTGTACATGTTGTTGTATAGAGAGCATTCGGAAAGTATTCAGATCCCTTACATTTTCCACATTTGTTTTGTTACATACTTATTCTAAAATTGATTTAAAAAAATACCTCATCAACCTACACACACAATAGCGCATAATGACAAAGCAAAAACAGTTTAAGACATTTTTGCAAAAAAACTAAACAACTGAAATTCACATTTACATAAGTATTCAGACCTTGGTTGATGCGCCATTGGCAGTGATTACAGCCTCGAGTGTTCTTGGGTATGATGCTACAAGGTTATACATTTTTTACAGCAAGTACATTTTGTTGCATATGTCTGTTACGCAAATAAATTCAATTCATTTATATACACTTAATATAAGTTTGCTAGATTTTTTAAAATATATTTGTTTCATTGTTTTTACCACAAAGTTATAGCACAATTTTGACTCAAATTTAAGGAAATGCTTGATTCAACGTTTCTTATTACTTTTATACTTTTGTTTTTTTACTAATGTGTGAAGTGTAAACAAACTCTATCATAAACATTTAAGAATAAACTTCATTGTCATTGTTTTTACCTTGTTATGACAGTATTTTCAGTGGAGAGAATTTAAAGCTTATAAAATCACAATCTTGTACTGTACATACAATAACTACAAATAATACATTTACATTAGTTTGTATAGCAATAGTGGTTTATTCACCTTCATAATCATTATCATTATTTCCATACAAAATGTACACACACACTTTCAGAAGAAGCAATGTCCAGCACCTAGACACACAACCAGTTACATAAAATATTATTTATTGTCATTTTTTGAAATGCAGACACAATATGACTCACTAAACCGAGACATACAGACTTGTATGCATGGCAGGTTTTAAAAAAAAATGTTGGTCAAATACTCTGAAGATCAGTCAGCTGAAGACACCTCTTTCAGACAAACACAAAATGGCCATTCAGACTTTCGGTATCACTGAACAATGTCTGCTTTATGTAGCTAACAAGCTGGCTGAGCTAGCTAGTTCACTAAATTCATAAGCCACTCCCATGTCAACTCTTAATAAAACAGTATTTTTACATGGATGGTTTACTATTTATTTTTAAATATTATTTTACCTTCAATTTTGTGTAAATTCATTGGTATCTTTATCTACTGCCATCTTCTGTTTGAATCCTGTTTGGGGCGGCAGGTAGCCTAGTGGTTAGAGTGTTGGGCCAATAACTGAAAGGTTGCTGGATCAAATCCCCAAGCTGACAAGGTAAACATCTGTTGTTCTGCCCCTGAACATTGTAAAGAAGAATTTGTTCTTAACTGACTTGTGGAGTTAAATAAAGAATAAATTAAAATCCTCTGCTGGTTTCCCCTGACTCTGCCCACTTCTTTCTTGATTGGCCATTATCAAAAAAACACCTTGTGAGCATCGTAGATTTACATGTTTCGATCTTAGATTGGATTGTCTGAATTTGGTAGTCGAGTGTCAATCCTGGAAAAAAACAACATTGATGAAAGACATTTTGAGAAAATGTGACCCTTTTCAGGTCACTACTTCACAGGAGAGCGTAAACTTTTTTTAATCAAAATGCGTTTTTTGGCAAAAATGCCTTCTCGAACATGTGAAATTTCATGTGCCTTAGTACAAACTTGTATTCCGTCTGTTAATACAAATACAATTGTTAAATTATGAGCCTAGTTGGTTTAACCACAGAAAAATTCAGCAACCTTCCCGCAAGGCATGATTGGTGAAGATAATGAGTGGGATGTAAATGCCGAAAGATGAGTTCGGATTGGTCTGCCACAAGCAGACTTCTGTCTATTTGAGCTGGTCAGTAAATCTAGGTAATCCTGTCTAACGCGGCTTTTATTTTTTTATTGCGTACTAAAACTACGTAAACCTAATGTCAAGTTAAAGTGTACTATTAGCTAGCTAACACTAGCTGGCTGGCTCGCTAGCTAATGTTTTGTGTATGCTTTCCACTTTCTGGAGGACTGAGTTTTGAAATCAGTGGAATTCGAGTATGATAGCTAAGGAGATGGAGAAAACACATGTCTCCGGATTACATCTTCAAACTAAGGGCAACCAAATCATCAGGAGACCCGTCCAACGATGATGTATAAGGGTAAGAGATTCTAGCTAGCTACATTTTCAGATATTTTGACATAAAGTCTTTTCACTTCAAGTTAAAGTGTACTGTTAGCTAGCTAGCTAATGTTAGCTGGCTGGCTCGCTAACTAACGTTATGTGTATGATCTTAATTCATATCTCAGAGCCACTAGTTTTAGCCTAATGTTAGCTAGCTAACATTGGACCTGGTTGGTTAGCGACCTGCAGATTCATGCAGGGTAGTAACGTCATGAATTGGGATTATGGTTAATTGTTTACCTAGGTAGCTAGGTACATGTCATAACAAAAGAGTCTCTTCTTAGTGTGCCAGAGCGCAGAATAACTGATGGATTTCCGAACGCTCAACACCCTTTGAATACGGCCGGTGTCAGTAAATGTCGGCAAAAAGCGCAATTAAATTGTTGCAAGCAGCACAGTTACCAACACTCTGCATAACATGAAAATAACCTAACCAGCTCTGCTAGGGTGAGTAAAATGGTCAGAGTGAGGGGTTCTCTCATTATGTGTCTGGAAGTAGCTAACAAGCTAGCTAATGTTAGCCAGTTAGCTTGGGTGCTTGCCTGCCATTGTGAGGTCAGAACCTTCGGATCAACCGTACTCATCGGCCAGAGCCTCCAGTGTGCGCTCTAAACGTGAAACGCTTGGAAATTTATGAACGGACAATAGGACAGCACAGTTGCAGTCAACAACGGATAACATAACAGCCTAACCAGCTCTGCTAGGGCGAGTAATGTTCAGTGAGCTGTTCTCTCTCACTTAGATGTCTGAAAGTAGCTAGCAAGTTAGTACAGAACGCTTGGAACAACCCTTAAAGGGATGGGTGGGGCTAAAGCTTAAGAGGGTGTGAACGATGCTGAAGGGGTGTAGACAAAGGGCTCTCCAATAGTAGTGACGAAACATTGAAAGACCAAAGTTGATCAACTTTCAAAGCAAAATTACTTTCCCATTGTTCCTTAACTGTACTGTATGATATACCATTTTGTAGCTCTGAGTCTCTACTTTTATCCAACGTAAAGAACACAATTTCAAATTATGCTACATAAGTCCGATTTGAGCCGGTCGGTCACAAATGTGAATCCCTCACCCATTTCCATGACCCCTGGCAAAAACATAGACTGTGTATATGGCAAAGATTTCACCGTTGCCTGTTCCACTGATATGGATTCAGCAAACAAATATGGAAACTCCAATGTTCACACCAGTCTCATACTTTTAAATCCATGACGGGAAGAGTGAACTTGCACTCTTGGGAAAGGGTTGGGAATCGGGATCTCAGCCTTAGGCACCTTATTACCAGTTTGTTATTCTGTTATTGATCCAAATTGATGAGGACATGATTGTGACATGTGAAGAGAGACAGGAGGCTGCAGTAATGTTGAGATGCCAGTAGGAGGAGCACTACTCTAGAACACTGGAACCTTCAGTACCACTTTGATGGAGATGATGAGGAGTGATGGGTCGCATTATGTGAGGCAACACATTAAAAAACCCTATAGAACACAACACTTTGTTCTGGATCTGTATTTAAAGAAAATACTACATTGAAAATGGGCTGCATTTAGGCAAAATGTAGGCCCACTCCTCAAATGAAGAAATGTAAATAGCTATACAGTCTTTAGCAGTACATACAGTACATCCCTTTCTGACATGCTGTTGATGCATGTGACTGTCTTAAATCCCTGACTAGGCTACTTTCAAAATGTGTCAATCACTAAAATCACACTTCTTCTTTCTATGCACTGCTACGACGGTAAGTTGACTCACTGTACAAGACCTCTCCCCTTCACTATGTAAGTACGGTTGACGAGATCATTAAATATATATACAGTGGGGAGAAAAGGTATTTGATACACTGCCGATTTTGCAGGTTTTCCTACTTACAAAGCATGTAGAGGTCTGTAATTTTTATCATAAGTACACTTCAACTGTGAGAGACGGAATCTTAAACAAAAATCCTGAAAATCACATTGTATGATTTTTAAGTAATTAAAACAGGATGAAAGAAACCGCACACTGCTCTTGATAGTATCACTGGTGTGATTTTTAAGTAATTAATTTGCATTTTATTGCATGACATAAGTATTTGATACATCAGAAAAGCAGAACTTAATATTTGGTACAGAAACCTTTGGGCAATACGGACTTTCAGCTCCCTCCAAAGATTTTATTTTGGGTTCAGGTCTGGAGACTGGCTAGGCCACTCCAGGACCTTGAGGTGCTTCTTACGGAGCCACTCCTTAGTTGCCCTGGCTGTGTGTTTCGGGTCGTTGTCATGCTGGAAGACCCAGCCACGACCCATCTTCAATGCTCTTACTGAGGGAAGGAGGTTGTTGGCCAAGATCTCGCGATACATGGCCCCATCCATCCTCCCCTCAATACGGTGCAGTCGTCCTGTCCCCTTTGCAGAAAAGCATCCCCAAAGAACTATGTTTCCACCTCCATGCTTCACGGTTGGGATGGTGTTCTTGGGGTTGTACTCATCCTTCTTCTTCCTCCAAACACAGCGAGTGGAGTTTAGACCAAAAAGCTCTATTTTTGTCTCATCAGACCACATGACCTTCTCCCATTCCTCCTCTTGATCATCCAGATGGTCATTGGCAAACTTCAGACGGGCCTGGACATGCGCTGGCTTGAGCAGGGGGACCTTGCGTGTGCTGCAGGATTTTAATCCATGACGGCGTAGTGTGTTACTAATGGTTTTCTTTGAGACTGTGGTTCCAGCTCTCTTCAGGTCATTGACCAGGTCCTGCCGTGTAGTTCTGGGCTGATCCCTCACCTTCCTCATGATCATTGATGCCCCACAAGGTGAGATCTTGCATGGAGCCCCAGACCGAGGGTGATTGTCCGTCATCTTGAACTTCTTCCATTTTCTAATAATTGTGCCAACAGTTGTTGCCTTCTCACCAAGCTGCTTGCCTGTTGTCCTGTAGCCCATCCCAGCCTTGTGCAGGTCTACAATTTTATCCCTGATGTCCTTACACAGCTCTCTGGTCTTGGCCATTGTGGAGAGGTTGGAGTCTGTTTGATTGAGTGTGTGGACAGGTGTCTTTTATACAGGTAACAAGTTCAAACAGGTGGAGTTAATACAGGTAATGAGTGGAGAACAGGAGGGCTTCTTAAAGTAAAACTAACAAGTCTGTGAGAGACGGAATTCTTACTGGTTGGTAGGTGATCAAATACTTATGTCATGCAATACAATGCAAATGAATTACTTAAAAATCATACAATGTGATTTTCTGGATTTTTTAGATTCCGTCTCTCACAGTTGAAGTGTACCTATGATAAAAATTACAGACCTCTACATGCTTTGTAAGTAGGAAAACCTGCAAAATTGACAGTGTATCAAATACTTGTTCTCCCCACTGTATATATATATATATATATATGTATTTTTTTGGTGGGGGGTCATAAATCATATACTTGTGGTTATGTACTGTATCATTTTACTTTTACTTACATTTTTTACCTGTGTTTTGGTTGTTACATCAGGGCCAGTATTCATTCATTGTCCCAGAGTAGGAGTGCTGATGTAGGGTCAAGTCCTACCGGTCCATATAATAATCATCTAAAAGGCAAAAGTGATCCTAGATCAGCTCTCCTAGTCTACTCTGAGACACTGTGTGAATATGGACCCTGGACTGTTTTAATGTATCAGGTGGAGTTATTCACCAGCTATAGAGTGAGTTGTTGTTTATGTTTCTAAGACTGCAGGGTGGGAGATGCAACAATGGACTTGAGAACAGTAGGAAGTGTGTTGGTGATCTTTCTCTGGTCTGTAGCAGGTATGGTCTCATTCATAACTGTTTTAGTAATGTTATCTTAATGTTATTCTGGTGTGTTAAGTGACATCGTCTGTTAGGGGCTTCTTCTTTTCTGGAATAGTTGTCTTTCACACCTCACTGAGTGATGCTTAGGCCCTTTCTGTGGTTTCCATTCACACTCAGCAAGTAGAGTACGGCAACAAAGTGTGGACAAACGCTATTAGTGTGAGCAAATGAGTCTGTAATGTATAATCACTATAATGTGTGATTGTGTTTCAGTGTTACTGGGTCAGTATGGCTGAAGTATGATGTACACCATCTGTACCTTGAAGGGGTCAACAGTGGAGCTGTCCTGCTCTTACACATATCCCAGAGGTTATACAGTCACAACAACCTTCTGGTTTACCAAACTTTATACCGTGACAATGAGTGATCACCCAGACTACAAAGGTCGTGTGACGTACCCTAGCGACATGAAAAATGGCCACACTCTGACAATCAGAGACCTGAGAGACAGTGACTCAGCTACATACAAGTTCAGATTTATAACAGATCAGACCGTGGGGAAATATGCTGGCGATCCTGGAGTCACTCTGTCTGTCACAGGTACAGTAACATTCTATATACTGGTGATCCTGGAGTCACTCTGTCTGTCACAGGGACAGTAACATTCTATATACTGGTGACCCTGGAGTCACTCTGTCTGTCACAGGTACAGTTACATTCAATAAAGCTAAACTGTTGAATTCCATTTAGTTATGGGCATTTGTCTTGGTTTGTGTTTACATCTGTATAACATAGGATTTCTTCCATCAGTGTATTAGAGTGAAAACTCAGTGATAAAGGGATTTACAGTGATATTGTTTTTTAGTCACACTTTATTTGGATAATCTGGATAGATGCTCTACAGATGGTCATGATATCAACAAACTACCTGTTGATAAGTAACAGCTTTTTCTTTTTTACTGTGTTACAATAGTCTCTTTCTACTATTTTCAGTGTTACCTTGACACAGCTCTCTCTCCACAGAGTGTCCATCCTGACCCTAACTGTGACACACACACCACTGAAAATGAGGACCAGACAGTCTGGCAGTAAGTATGTTATAACTTATTCATTTATGTGTTTATTTTGTATACAGTTTTTGTGTTTGTTTGTGTGAGTGGGTAATTGGGTGAGTGAGAGAGAGACACAGAAAGTAGAAGTGAGAGAGAATGCTACAGAGCAGTGTGTAAAGTGCTCATACTGTGTTTCCTGTGTCGCTGTCTCTCAGAGTGTGAGGGACTCGCCCAGTGACACATTCACAGCTCTTCTGAGAGATGCTCAGCCCTCCGTGTATCAGGCCATCCAGGGGAGAAAACCACCACAGAACCTGGACTGATAGAACCACCACAGAACCTGGACTGATAGAACCACCACAGAACCTGGACTGAAGAGAACCACCACAGAACCTGGACTGAAGAGAACCACCACAGAACCTGCACTGAAGAGAACCACCACAGAACCTGGACTGAAGACAACCACCACAGAACCTGTACTGATAGAACCACCACAGAACCTGGACTGAAGAGAACCACCACAGAACCTGTACTGAAGAGAACCACCACAGAACCTGGACTGAAGAGAACCACCACAGAACCTGGACTGATAGAACCACCACAGAACCTGGACTGATAGAACCGCCACAGAACCTGGACTGAAGACAACCACCACAGAACCTGGACTGATAGAACCACCACAGAACCTGGACTGAAGAGAACCACCACAGAACCTGGACTGATAGAACCACCACAGAACCTGGACTGAAGAGAACCACCACAGAACCTGGACTGAAGAGAACCACCACAGAACCTGGACTGAAGACAACCACCACAGAACCTGGACTGATAGAACCACCACAGAACCTGGACTGAAGAGAACCACCACAGAACCTGTACTGAAGAGAACCACCACAGAACCTGGACTGAAGAGAACCACCACAGAACCTGGACTGAAGAGAACCACCACAGAACCTGGACTGATGAGAACCATCACAGAACCTGGACTGATAGAACCACCACAGAACCTGGACTGAAGAGAACCACCACAGAACCTGGACTGAAGAGAACCACCACAGAACATGGAATGAAGAAAACTACCACAGAACATGGACTGAAGAGAACCATCACAGAACATGGACTGAAGAGAACCACCACAGAACCTGGACTAAAGAGAACCACCACAGAACATGGATTGAAGAGAACCACCACAGAACATGGGCTAAAGAGAACCATCACAGAACATGAACTGAAGAGAACCACCACAGAACATGGACTGAAGAGCTATGGCTCCAAACCAAAGCTAGTCCTTACACCTCTATTCTCTTGCTAATATATTGTTATAATATCTTGAAGGTTCACCCAAATTACAAAATGACACATTGGTTTCCTTACCCTTTTACCAGTCTATGAACATGGTGTGACAGCAGTCCATGCTTTGGTTTAGTTTCCCCTGGCACTGTTTCAACTTGCTAACTTTTTAGCATTCGTGGCACAAATCCCATTCAAGTAGAGAGCATTTCTCGCAAATAATGTCGAAATCATTCAAAAGTAAAAAATGCATTGTGAAGCTCAACAAAGTCACTTATAGATGATTTGAACATGATGCGAGAATGTTAATATGTGAAATATTATTATCGGTCCCATGACTTGAATGGGATTTTTGTTACAAATGCTATAATGTTATGTAAATGTGGGAGTGTTCGAAATTGCAGCCGTCTTTATAGGCGAGTCGAGATCTACAAATCACCTTGCATGATGAATACCTACTCAATATTATTTATAAATCATTCAGTCAGTAGCAATTTACCCATGATACATCACAGTTTTGATGCTCTTGAACACTGTCTGTGTGACTGTGGAATGAAGCCTTCTCTGCATAAATGTCTTGGTGACTGACATAGAGTTGGATAGAGGGTACATCTTGGCATCTTTGTCAAGATGTCTTCTGTGACAGAATGAGCAGCGCCATTGAGGGCTATTTCCATTTTAAAGTAGTTAATGTATTCTTCTTCAACTTCCATAAGTTTAATAACAGTCGGTATACCAATTGAAATGGTGTATTCAATGGCTTAGCCATGCTAAAACAGTCTTTTTAGCATGTGCGCCCTCTATTCAACTCTATTGTCCCTGACTGCTTCAAAGTTGTCAACCACACACTTCAAACCTCACACTCAGTGTCTATTTACATAGACTTCCAGTAAGTTAACTTACAACACATCTCCCCTTCACTCTGTAAGTACGCTTGACGATATCTTAAAATATGTATCTTTTATCATTTGTTTGTATCCATGAACTTCTGTATCCTGTTTTGTGCATGGCAATGCTATTAGAATTTACATTGTTTTGTTTTTCTGTTAAGTACAGTATACTTTGTAGATGTATTTTTGCATATTAATCTGATACAGTATTGTACGTGGTTTCACATATAACACTTTTGCATGCTATTTTAAGTGCTCTGAGAGTAATAGATTCTTGTGGAGACTTGTTTGAAAATGGCCTAAAATAAGAGTAGAAGTGATTGGGTGGATGCTTCATAAGAGCTTTCGGAGAAGTATTAACATGAAACACAGTGATGGTGGGTTGTGTTTAGGAGTAGTTTTAACATGAGACACAGTGATGGTGGGTTGTGTTTATGAGTAGTATTAACATGAGACACAGTGATGGTGGGTTGTGTGTAGGAGTAGTATTAACATGAGACACAGTGAAGGTGGGTTGTGTTTAGGAGTAGTATTAACATGAGACACAGTGATGGTGGGTTGTGTTTAGGAGTAGTATTAACATGAGACACAGTGATGGTGGGTTGTGTTTAGGAGTAGTATTAACATGAGACACAGTGATGGTGGGTTGTGTTTAGGAGTAGTATTAACATGAGACACAGTGATGGTGGGTTGTCTTTAGGAGTAGCATTAACATGAGACATAGTGAAAGTGGGTTGTGTTTAGCAGTAGTATAACATGATTCATAGTGATGGTGGGTTGTGTTTAGGAGTAGTATTAAGATGAGACACAGTGAAGGTGGGTTGTGTTTAGGAGTAGTATAAACATGAGACACTGATGGTGGGTTGTGTTTAGGAGTAGTATTAACATGAGACACAGAGATGGTGGGTTGTGTTTAGGAGTAGAATTAACATGAGACACAGTGATGGTGGGTTGTGTTTAGGAGTAGTATTAACATGAGACACAGTGATGGTGGGTTGTGTTTAGCAGTAGTATAACATGATTCATAGTGATGGTGGGTTGTGTTTAGGAGTAGTATTAACATGAGACACAGTGAAGGTGGGTTGTGTTTAGGAGTAGTATTAACATGACACAGTGATGGTGGGTTGTGTTTAGGAGTAGTATTAACATGAGACACAGTGATGGTGGGTTGTGTTTAGGAGTAGTATTAACATGAGACACAGTGATGGTGGGTTGTGTTTAGGAGTAGTATTAACATGAGACACAGTGATGGTGGGTTGTGTTTAGGAGCAGTATTAACATGAGACACAGTGATGGTGGGTTGTGTTTAGGAGTAGTATTAACATTAGACAGTGATGGTGGGTTGTCTTTAGGAGTAGCATTAACATGAGACACAGTGAAGGTGGGATGTGTTTAGGAGTAGTATTAACATGAGACACAGTGATGGTGGGTTGTGTTTAGCAGTAGTATAACATGATTCATAGTGATGGTGGGTTGTGTTTAGGAGTAGTATTAAGATGAGACACAGTGAAGGTGGGTTGTGTTTAGGAGTAGTATTAAGATGAGACACAGTGAAGGTGGGTTGTGTTTAGGAGTAGTATAAACATGAGACACTGATGGTGGGTTGTGTTTAGGAGTAGAATTAACATGAGACACAGTGATGGTGGGTTGTGTTTAGGAGTAGTATTAACATGAGACACAGTGATGGTGGGTTGTGTTTAGGAGTAGTATTAACATGAGACACAGTAACGGTGGGTTGTGATTAGGAGTAGTATTAACATGAGACACACTGAAGGTGGGTTGTGTTTAGCAGTAGTATAACATGAGACATAGTGATGGTGGTTTGTTTTTAGGAGTAGAATTAACATGAGACACACTGAAGGTGGGTTGTGTTTAGGAGCAGTGTTAACATGAGACACAGTGATGGTGGGTTGTGTTTAGGAGCAGTATTAACATGAGACATAGTCATGGTGGGTTGTCTTTAGCAGTAGTATAACATGAGACATAGTCATGGTGGGTTGTCTTTAGCAGTAGTATAACATGAGACATAGTCATGGTGGGTTGTCTTTAGCAGTAGTATAACATGAGACATAGTCATGGTGGGTTGTCTTTAGCAGTAGTATAACATGAGACATAGTCATGGTGGGTTGTGTTTAGGAGTAGTATAAACATGAGACACAGTGACGGTGGGTTGTGTTTAGGAGTAGTATTAACATGAGACACAGTGATGGTGGGTTGTGTTTAGCAGTAGTATTAACATGAGACACTGATGGTGGGTTGTGGTTAGGAGCAGTATTAACATGAGACAGTAATGGTGAGTTGTGTTTAGGAGTAGTATTAACATGAGACACAGTGAAGGTGGGTTGTGTTTAGCAGTAGTATAACATGAGACATGGTGATGGTGGGTTGAGTTTAGGAGTAGTATTAACATGAGACACAGTGATGGTGGGGTGTGTTTAGCAGTAGTATAACATGAGACACAGTGATGGTGGGTTGTGTTTAGGAGTAGTATAAACATGAGACACAGTGATGGTGGGTTGTGTTTAGGAGTAGTATTAACATGAGACACAGTGAAGGTGGGTTGTGTTTAGCAGTAGTATAACATGATTCATAGTGATGGTAGGTTGTGTTTAGGAGTAGTATTAACATGAGAAACAGTGAAGGTGGGTTGTGTTTAGGAGTAGTATTAACATGAGACACAGTGATGGTGGGTTGTGTTTAGCAGTAGTATTAACATGAGACACAGTGATGATGGGTTGTGTTTAGGAGTAGTATTAACATGAGACACAGTGATGGTGGGTTGTGTTTAGGAGTAGTATTAACATGAGACACAGTGAAGGTGGGTTGTGTTTAGTAGTAGTATAACATGAGACATAGTGATGGTGGGTTGTATTAAGGAGTAGTATTAACATGAGACACAGTGATGGTGGGTTGTGTTTAGGAGTAGTATAACATGAGACACAGCGAAGGTGGGTTGTGTTTAGTAGTAGTATTAATATGAGACACAGTGATGGTGGGTTGTGTTTAGGAGTAGTATTAACATGAGACACAGTGATGGTGTGTTGTGTTTAGGAGTAGTATTAACATGAGACACAGTGATGGTGGGTTTTGTTTAGGTGTAGTATTAACATGAGACATAGTGATGGTGGGTTGTGTTTAGGAGTAGTATTAACATGAGACTTAGTGAAGGTGGGTTGTGTTTAGGAGTAGTATTAACATGAGACACTGATGGTGGGTTGTGTTTAGGAGTAATATAAACATGAGACACAGTGATGATGGTTTGTGTTTAGGAGTAGTATTAACATGAGACACAGTGATGGTGGGTTGTGTTTAGGAGTAGTATTAACATGAGACACAGTGATGGTGGGTTGTGTTTAGGAGTAGTATTAACATGAGACACAGTGATGGTGGGTTGTGTTTAGGAGTAGTATTAACATGAGACACAGTGAAGTTGGGTTGTGTTTAGTAGTAGTATTAACATGAGACACAGTGATGGTGGATTGTGTTTAGGAGTAGTATTAACATGAGACACAGTGATGGTGGGTTGTGTTTAGGAGTAGTATTAACATCAGACACAGTGATGGTGGGTTGTGTTTAGGAGTAGTATAACATGAGACACAGCGAAGGTGGGTTGTGTTTAGCAGTAGTATAACATGAGACATAGTGATGGTGGGTTGTGTTTAGGAGTAGTATTATCTTGAGACACAGTGATGGTGGGTTGTGTTTAGGAGTAGTATAACATGAGACATAGTGATGGTGGGTTGTGTTTAGGAGTAGTATTAACATGAGACACAGTGATGGTGTGTTGTGTTTAGAAGTAGTATTAAAATGAGACACAGTGACGGTGGGTTGTGTTTAGGAGTAGTATTAACATGAGACACAGTGATGGTGGGTTGTGATTAGGAGTAGTATTAACATGAGACACAGTGAAGGTGGGTTGTGTTTAGGAGTAGTATTAACATGAGACACTGATGGTGGGTTGTTTTTAGGAGTAGTATTAACATGAGACACAGTGATGGTGGGTTGTGTTTAGGGGTAGTATTAACATGAGACACAGTGACGGTGGGTTGTGTTTAGCAGTAGTATAACATGAGACACAGTGATGGTGGGTTGTGTTTAGTAGTAGTATAACATGAGACATAGTGATGGTGGGTTGAGTGTAGGAGCAGCATTAACATGAGACACAGTGACGGTGGGTTGTGTTTAGGAGTAGTATTAACATGAGACACAGTGAAGGTGGGTTGTGTTTAGCAGTAGTATAACATGAGACACAGTGAAGGTGGGTTGTGTTTAGCAGTAGTATAACATGAGACACAGTGATGGTGGGTTGTGTTTAGTAGTAGTATAACATGAGACATAGTGATGGTGGGTTGAGTGTAGGAGCAGTATTAACATGAGACACAGTGACAGTGGGTTGTGTTTAGGAGTAGTATTAGCATGAGACAGAGTGAAGGTGGGTTGTGTTTAGCAGTAGTATAACATGAGACATAGTCATGGTGGGTTGTGTTTAGGAGTAGTATTAACATGAGACCCAGTGAAGGTGGGTTGTGTTTAGCAGTAGTATAACATGAGACATAGTGATGGTGGGTTGAGTTTAGGAGTAGTATTAACATGAGACACAGTGAAGTTGGGGTGTGTTTAGCAGTAGTATAACATGAGACATAGTGATGGTGGGTTGAGTGTAGGAGCAGTATTGACATGAGACACAGTGACGGTGGGTTGTGTTTAGGAGTAGTATTAACATGAGACACAGTGAAGGTGGGTTGTGTTTAGGAGTAGTATAACATGAGACACAGCGAAGGTGGGTTGTGTTTAGCAGTAGTATAACATGAGACATAGTGATGGTGGGTTGTGTTTAGGAGTAGTATTATCTTGAGACACAGTGATGGTGGGTTGTGTTTAGGAGTAGTATAACATGAGACATAGTGATGGTGGGTTGTGTTTAGGAGTAGTATTAACATGAGACACAGTGATGGTGTGTTGTGTTTAGAAGTAGTATTAAAATGAGACACAGTGACGGTGGGTTGTGTTTAGGAGTAGTATTAACATGAGACCCAGTGAAGGTGGGTTGTGTTTAGCAGTAGTATAACATGAGACATAGTGATGGTGGGTTGAGTTTAGGAGTAGTATTAACATGAGACACAGTGAAGTTGGGGTGTGTTTAGCAGTAGTATAACATGAGACATAGTGATGGTGGGTTGTGTTTAGGAGTAGTATAAACATGAGAGACAGTGACGGTGGGTTGTGTTTAGGAGTAGTATTAACATGAGACACAGTGAAGGTGGGTTGTGTTTAGCAGTAGTATAACATGATTCATAGTGATGATGGGTTGTGTTTAGGAGTAGTATTAACATGAGACACAGTGATGGTGTGTTGTGTTTAGAAGTAGTATTAAAATGAGACACAGTGACGGTGGGTTGTGTTTAGGAGTAGTATTAACATGAGACACAGTGATGGTGGGTTGTGTTTAGGAGTAGTATTAACATGAGACACAGTGAAGGTGGGTTGTGTTTAGGAGTAGTATTAACATGAGACACTGATGGTGGGTTGTGTTTAGGAGTAGTATTAACATGAGACACAGTGGAGGTGGGTGTGTTTAGGAGTAGTATTAACATGAGACACAGTGAAGGTGGGGTGTGTTTAGCAGTAGTATAACATGAGACATAGTGATGGTGGGTTGTGTTTAGGAGTAGTATAAACATGAGACACAGTGACGGTGGGTTGTGTTTAGGAGTAGTATTAACATGAGACACAGTGAAGGTGGGATGTGTTTAGCAGTAGTAAACATGAGACACAGTGATGGTGGGTTGTGTTTAGTAGTAGTATAACATGATTCATAGTGATGGTGGGTTGTGTTTAGGAGTAGTATTAACATGAGACACAGTGAAGGTGGGTTGTGTTTAGGAGTAGTATTAACATGAGACACAGTGATGGTGGGTTGTGTTTAGCAGTAGTATTAACATGAGACACTGATGGTGGGTTGTGGTTAGGAGCAGTATTAACATGAGACAGTAATGGTGAGTTGTGTTTAGGAGTAGTATTAACATGAGACACAGTGAAGGTAGGTTGTGTTTAGTAGTAGTATAACATGAGACATAGTGATGGTGGGTTGAGTTTAGGAGTAGTATTAACATGAGACACAGTGATGGTGGGGTGTGTTTAGCAGTAGTATAACATGAGACACAGTGATGGTGGGTTGTGTTTAGGAGTAGTATAAACATGAGACACAGTGACGGTGGGTTGTGTTTAGGAGTAGTATTAACATGAGACACAGTGAATGTGGGTTGTGTTTAGCAGTAGTATAACATGATTCATAGTGATGGTGGGTTGTGTTTAGGAGTAGTATTAACATGAGACACAGTGAAGGTGGGTTGTGTTTAGCAGTAGTATAACATGATTCATAGTGATGGTAGGTTGTGTTTAGGAGTAGTATTAACATGAGACACAGTGAAGGTGGGTTGTGTTTAGGAGTAGTATTAACATGAGACACAGTGATGGTGGGTTGTGTTTAGCAATAGTATTAACATGAGACACAGTGATGATGGGTTGTGTTTAGGAGTAGTATTAACATGAGACACAGTGATGGTGGGTTGTGTTTAGGAGTAGTATTAACATGAGACACAGTGAAGGTGGGTTGTGTTTAGTAGTAGTATAACATGAGACATAGTGATGGTGGGTTGTGTTTAGGAGTAGTATTAACATGAGACACAGTGATGGTGGGTTGTGTTTAGGAGTAGTATTAACATGAGACACAGTGAAGGTGGGTTGTGTTTAGGAGTAGTATTAACATGAGACACTGATGGTGGGTTGTGTTTAGGAGTAGTATTAACATGAGACACAGTGAAGGTGGGTTGTGTTTAGCAGTAGTATAACATGAGACATAGTGATGGTGGGTTGAGTTTAGGAGTAGTATTAACATGAGACACAGTGGAGGTGGGTGTGTTTAGGAGTAGTATTAACATGAGACACAGTGAAGGTGGGGTGTGTTTAGCAGTAGTATAACATGAGACATAGTGATGGTGGGTTGTGTTTAGGAGTAGTATAAACATGAGACACAGTGACGGTGGGTTGTGTTTAGGAGTAGTATTAACATGAGACACAGTGAAGGTGGGATGTGTTTAGCAGTAGTAAACATGAGACACAGTGGTGGTGGGTTGTGTTTAGTAGTAGTATAACATGATTCATAGTGATGGTGGGTTGTGTTTAGGAGTAGTATTAACATGAGACACAGTGAAGGTGGGTTGTGTTTAGGAGTAGTATTAACATGAGACACAGTGATGGTGGGTTGTGTTTAGCAGTAGTATTAACATGAGACACTGATGGTGGGTTGTGGTTAGGAGCAGTACTAACATGAGACAGTAATGGTGAGTTGTGTTTAGGAGTAGTATTAACATGAGACACAGTGAAGGTAGGTTGTGTTTAGTAGTAGTATAACATGAGACATAGTGATGGTGGGTTGAGTTTAGGAGTAGTATTAACATGAGACACAGTGATGGTGGGGTGTGTTTAGCAGTAGTATAACATGAGACACAGTGATGGTGGGTTGTGTTTAGGAGTAGTATAAACATGAGACACAGTGACGGTGGGTTGTGTTTAGGAGTAGTATTAACATGAGACACAGTGAATGTGGGTTGTGTTTAGCAGTAGTATAACATGATTCATAGTGATGGTAGGTTGTGTTTAGCAGTAGTATTAACATGAGACACAGTGAAGGTGGGTTGTGTTTAGGAGTAGTATTAACATGAGACACAGTGATGGTGGGTTGTGTTTAGCAATAGTATTAACATGAGACACAGTGATGATGGGTTGTGTTTAGGAGTAGTATTAACATGAGACACAGTGATGGTGGGTTGTGTTTAGGAGTAGTATTAACATGAGACAAAATGAAGGTGGGTTGTGTTTAGTAGTAGTATAACATGAGACATAGTGATGGTGGGTTGTGTTAAGGAGTAGTATTAACATGAGACACAGTGATGGTGGGTTGTGTTTAGGAGTAGTATAACATGAGACACAGCGAAGGTGGGTTGTGTTTAGTAGTAGTATTAATATGAGACAAAGTGATGGTGGGTTGTGTTTAGGAATAGTATTAACATGAGACACAGTGATGGTGGGTTGTGTTTAGGAGTAGTATTAACATGAGACACAGTGATGGTGGGTTTTGTTTAGGAGTAGTATAACATGAGACACAGCGAAGGTGGGTTGTGTTTAGCAGTAGTATAACATGAGACATAGTGATGGTGGGTTGTGTTTAGGAGTAGTATTATCTTGAGACACAGTGATGGTGGGTTGTGTTTAGGTGTAGTATAACATGAGACATAGTGATGGTGGGTTGTGTTTAGGAGTAGTATTAACATGAGACACAGTGATGGTGTGTTGTGTTTAGAAGTAGTATTAAAATGAGACACAGTGACGGTGGGTTGTGTTTAGGAGTAGTATTAACATGAGACACAGTGATGGTGGGTTGTGTTTAGGAGTAGTATTAACATGAGACACAGTGAAGGTGGGTTGTGTTTAGGAGTAGTATTAACATGAGACACTGATGGTGGATTGTGTTTAGGAGTAGTATTAACATGAGACACAGTGATGGTGGGTTGTGTTTAGCAGTAGTACAACATGATTCATAGTGATGGTGGGTTGTGTTTAGGAGTAGTATTAACATGAGACACAGTGAAGGTGGGTTGTGTTTAGGAGTAGTATTAACATGAGACACTGATGGTGGGTTGTGTTTAGGAGTAGTATTAACATGAGACACAGTGATGGTGGGTTGTGTTTAGGAGTAGTATAACATGAGACACAGCGAAGGTGGGTTGTGTTTAGCAGTAGTATAACATGAGACATAGTGATGGTGTGTTGTGTTTAGGAGTAGTATTAACATGAGACACAGTGAAGATGGGTTGTGTTTAGGGGTAGTATTAACATGAGACACAGTGATGGTGGGTTGTGTTTAGGAGTAGTATTAACATGAGACACAGTGAAGGTGGGTTGTGTTTAGCAGTAGTATAACATGAGACACAGTGATGGTGGGTTGTGTTTAGTAGTAGTATAACATGAGACATAGTGATGGTGGGTTGAGTGTAGGAGCAGTATTAACATGAGACACAGTGACGGTGGGTTGTGTTTAGGAGTAGTATTAACATGAGACACAGTGAAGGTGGGTTGTGTTTAGCAGTAGTATAACATGAGACATAGTCATGGTGGGTTGTGTTTAGGAATAGTATTAACATGACACACAGTGACGGTGGGTTGTGTTTAGGAGTAGTATTAACATGAGACACAGTGAAGGTGGGTTGTGTTTAGGAGTAGTATTAACATGAGACACTGATGGTGGATTGTGTTTAGGAGTAGTATTAACATGAGACACAGTGATGGTGGGTTGTGTTTAGCAGTAGTATAACATGATTCATAGTGATGGTGGGTTGTGTTTAGGAGTAGTATTAACATGAGACACAGTGAAGGTGGGTTGTGTTTAGGAGTAGTATTAACATGAGACACTGATGGTGGGTTGTGTTTAGGAGTAGTATTAACATGAGACACAGTGATGGTGGGTTGTGTTCAGGAGTAGTATAACATGAGACACAGTGATGGTGGGTTGTGTTTAGGAGTAGTATTAACATGAGACACTGATGGTGGGTTGTGTTTAGGAGTAGTATTAACATGAGACACAGTGGAGGTGGGTGTGTTTAGGAGTAGTATTAACATGAGACACAGTGAAGGTGGGGTGTGTTTAGCAGTAGTATAACATGAGACATAGTGATGGTGGGTTGTGTTTAGGAGTAGTATAAACATGAGACACAGTGACGGTGGGTTGTGTTTAGGAGTAGTATTAACATGAGACACAGTGAAGGTGGGATGTGTTTAGCAGTAGTAAACATGAGACACAGTGATGGTGGGTTGTGTTTAGTAGTAGTATAACATGATTCATAGTGATGGTGGGTTGTGTTTAGGAGTAGTATTAACATGAGACACAGTGAAGGTGGGTTGTGTTTAGGAGTAGTATTAACATGAGACACAGTGATGGTGGGTTGTGTTTAGCAGTAGTATTAACATGAGACACTGATGGTGGGTTGTGGTTAGGAGCAGTATTAACATGAGACAGTAATGGTGAGTTGTGTTTAGGAGTAGTATTAACATGAGACACAGTGAAGGTAGGTTGTGTTTAGTAGTAGTATAACCTGTCTGGGGTATGTGGGACGATTTCGTCCCACCTACGTAACAGCTACTGATATTCCAGTGGCGCGATTTTTGAATCGTTAGAAATACTATTACTTCAATTTCTCAAACATATGACTATTTTACAGCTATTTAAAGACAAGAATCTCGTTAATCTAACCCCACTGTCCGATTTCAAAAAGGCTTTACAACGAAAGCAAAACATTAGATTATGTCAGCAGAGTGCCCAGCCAGAAAAAATCAGACAGCCATTTTTCAAGCTAGCATATCATGTCACATAAACCCAAACCACAGCTAAATGCAGCACTAACCTTTGATGATCTTCATCAGATGACACACCTAGGACATTGTGTTATACAATACATGCATGTCTGTTCAATCAAGTTCATATTTATATCAAAAAACAGCTTTTTGCATTAGCATGTGACGTTCAGAAAACGCATAACCCCCGGCAAACTTCCGTTGAATTTACTAACAGTTTGCTAAATTACTCACGATAAACGTTCACAAAAAGCATAACAATTATTTTAAGAATTATAGATACATTACTCCTCTATGCACTCGATATGTCCGATTTTAAAATAGCTTTTCGGATGAAGCACATTTTGCAATAATCTAAGTACATAGCCCGGCATTACAGGGCTAGCTATTTAGATACCCACCCAGGTCAGCATCCACCAAAATCACATTTCCTATAAGAAAAATGTTCTTACCTTGCTTGTTCTTCATCAGAATACACTGCCAGGACTTCTACTTCAATAACAAATGTTGGTTTGGTCCCAAATAATCCATCGTTATATCCAAACAGCGACGTTTTGTTCGTGAGTTCTAGAATGCTTCTTCCCGGTTTCGCGCATGGCGCATTGGCGTGTCAAAAATGTCTAAATATTCCATTACCGTACTTCGAAGCATGTCAACCGCTGTTTAAAACCAATTTTTATGCCATTTATGTCGTAGAGAAGTGATAATATTCCGACCGGGAGTATGCATTGAGCCTAAACAGCCGAATAAAATTTCTCCTCAGAAGCGACTCATGCACGCGCATCATTCAAAGGTCCTCGGAGCATCCACTTACAAAAGGCGATAATATGTTTCAACCTGAGGCTCCCTCGTAAACCTTCAGTTATTTCGCGGGCTCTGAGAGCCTATTGGAGCCCTGGGAATTGTCACGTTACAGCTAAGATCCTTACTTTTCAATAAAAAGATGCAAGACGCACGACTCCTTGTCAGACAGGGTACTTCCTGCTTGAAACCTTGTCAGGTTTTTGCCTGCCATAGGAGTTCTGTTATACTCACAGACACCATTCAAACAGTTTTAGAAAATTCAGAGTGTTTTCTATCCAAACCTGAACAATAATATGCATATTCTAGCTTCTGAGTTGGTGTAGGAGGCAGTTAAAAATGGGAACATATTTTTCCAAAATTCTCAATACTGCCCCCTAGCCCAGACAGGATAACATGAGACATAGTGATGGTGGGTTGAGTTTAGGAGTAGTATTAACATGAGACACAGTGATGGTGGGGTGTGTTTAGCAGTAGTATAACATGAGACACAGTGATGGTGGGTTGTGTTTAGGAGTAGTATAAACATGAGACACAGTGACGGTGGGTTGTGTTTAGGAGTAGTATTAACATGAGACACAGTGAATGTGGGTTGTGTTTAGCAGTAGTATAACATGATTCATAGTGATGGTGGGTTGTGTTTAGGAGTAGTATTAACATGAGACACAGTGAAGGTGGGTTGTGTTTAGCAGTAGTATAACATGATTCATAGTGATGGTAGGTTGTGTTTAGGAGTAGTATTAACATGAGACACAGTGAAGGTGGGTTGTGTTTAGGAGTAGTATTAACATGAGACACAGTGATGGTGGGTTGTGTTTAGCAATAGTATTAACATGAGACACAGTGATGATGGGTTGTGTTTAGGAGTAGTATTAACATGAGACACAGTGATGGTGGGTTGTGTTTAGGAGTAGTATTAACATGAGACACAGTGAAGGTGGGTTGTGTTTAGTAGTAGTATAACATGAGACATAGTGATGGTGGGTTGTGTTTAGGAGTAGTATTAACATGAGACACAGTGATGGTGGGTTGTGTTTAGGAGTAGTATTAACATGAGACACAGTGAAGGTGGGTTGTGTTTAGGAGTAGTATTAACATGAGACACTGATGGTGGGTTGTGTTTAGGAGTAGTATTAACATGAGACACAGTGAAGGTGGGTTGTGTTTAGCAGTAGTATAACATGAGACATAGTGATGGTGGGTTGAGTTTAGGAGTAGTATTAACATGAGACACAGTGGAGGTGGGTGTGTTTAGGAGTAGTATTAACATGAGACACAGTGAAGGTGGGGTGTGTTTAGCAGTAGTATAACATGAGACATAGTGATGGTGGGTTGTGTTTAGGAGTAGTATAAACATGAGACACAGTGACGGTGGGTTGTGTTTAGGAGTAGTATTAACATGAGACACAGTGAAGGTGGGATGTGTTTAGCAGTAGTAAACATGAGACACAGTGATGGTGGGTTGTGTTTAGTAGTAGTATAACATGATTCATAGTGATGGTGGGTTGTGTTTAGGAGTAGTATTAACATGAGACACAGTGACGGTGGGTTGTGTTTAGGAGTAGTATTAACATGAGACACAGTGATGGTGGGTTGTGTTTAGGAGTAGTATTAACATGAGACACAGTGAAGGTGGGTTGTGTTTAGGAGTAGTATTAACATGAGACACTGATGGTGGATTGTGTTTAGGAGTAGTATTAACATGAGACACAGTGATGGTGGGTTGTGTTTAGCAGTAGTACAACATGATTCATAGTGATGGTGGGTTGTGTTTAGGAGTAGTATTAACATGAGACACAGTGAAGGTGGGTTGTGTTTAGGAGTAATATTAACATGAGACACTGATGGTGGGTTGTGTTTAGGAGTAGTATTAACATGAGACACAGTGATGGTGGGTTGTGTTTAGGAGTAGTATAAAATGAGACACAGCGAAGGTGGGTTGTGTTTAGCAGTAGTATAACATGAGACATAGTGATGGTGTGTTGTGTTTAGGAGTAGTATTAACATGAGACACAGTGAAGATGGGTTGTGTTTAGGGGTAGTATTAACATGAGACACAGTGATGGTGGGTTGTGTTTAGGAGTAGTATTAACATGAGACACAGTGAAGGTGGGTTGTGTTTAGCAGTAGTATAACATGAGACACAGTGATGGTGGGTTGTGTTTAGTAGTAGTATAACATGAGACATAGTGATGGTGGGTTGAGTGTAGGAGCAGTATTAACATGAGACACAGTGACGGTGGGTTGTGTTTAGGAGTAGTATTAACATGAGACACAGTGAAGGTGGGTTGTGTTTAGCAGTAGTATAACATGAGACATAGTCATGGTGGGTTGTGTTTAGGAGTAGTATTAACATGAGACACAGTTGACGGTGGGTTGTGTTTAGGAGTAGTATTAACATGAGACACAGTGAAGGTGGGTTGTGTTTAGGAGTAGTATTAACATGAGAACACTGATGGTGATTGTGTTTAGGAGTAGTATTACATGAGACAACAGTGTATGGTGGGTATGTGTTAGCAATAGTATAACATGATTCATAGTGATGGTGGGTTGTGTTTAGGAGTAGTATTAACATGAGACACAGTGAAGGTGGGTTGTGTTTAGGAGTAGTATATAACATGAAGACACGTGATGGTGGGTTGTGTTAGGAGCAGTATTAATATGAGACACAGTGAAGGTAGGTTGTGTTTAGGAGTAGTATAACATGAGACACAGTGATGGTGGGTTGTGTTTAGGAGTAGTATTAACATGAGACACAGTGATGGTGTGTTGTGTTTAGGAGTAGTATTAACATGTGACACAGTGACGGTGAGTTGTGTTTAGGAGTAATTTTTACATGAGACACAGTGATGGTGGTTTGTGTTTAGGAGTAGTATAAACATGAGACACAGTGATGATGGGTTGTGTTTAGGAGTAGTATTAACATGAGACACAGTGATGGTGGGTTGTGTTTTAGGAGTAGTATAAATGAGACATAGTGATGGTGGGTTGTGTTTAGGAGTAGTATTAACATGAGACACAGTGATGGTGGGTTGTGTTTAGGAGTAATTTTTACATGAGACACAGTGATGGTGGGTTGTGTTTAGGAGTAGTATTAACATGAGACACAGTGAAAGTGAGTTGTGTTTTGCAGTAGTTTAACATGAGACAGTGATGGTGGGTTGAGTTTAGGAGCAGTATTAACATGAGACACAGTGATGGTGGGTTGTGTTTAGGAGTAGTATTAACATGAGGCACAGTGAAGGTAGGTTGTGTTTAGGAGTAGTATTAACATGAGACACACTGATGGTGGGTTGTGTTAAGGAGTAATATAAACATGAGACACAGTGATGGTGGGTTGTGTTTAGCAGTAGTATAACATGAGACATAGTGATGGTGGGTTGTGTTTAGGAGTAGTATCAACATGAGACACTGTGATGGTGGGTTGTGTTTAGCAGTAGTATAACATGAGACACAGTGAATGTGTTTTGTGTTTAGCAGTAGTATAACATGAGACACAGTAATGGTGGGTTGTGTTTAGGAGTAGTATTAACATAAGACACAGTGATGGTGGGTTGAGTGTAGGAGTAGTATTAACATGAGACACAGTGATGGTGGGTTGTGTTTAGTAGTAGTATAACATGAGACATAGTGATGGTTTGTTGAGTGTAGGAGCAGTATTAACATGAGACACAGTGACGGTAGGTTGTGTTTAGGAGTAGTATTAACATGAGACACAGTGAAGGTGGGTTGTGTTAGCAGTAGTATAACATGAGACATAGTTATGGTGGGTTGTGTTTAGGAGTAGTATTAACATGAGACACAGTGAAGGTGGCTTGTGTTTAGCAGTAGTATAACATGAGACATAGTGATGGTGGGTTGAGTTTAGGAGTAGTATTAACATGAGACACAGTCAAGGTGGGGTGTGTTTAGCAGTAGTATAACATGAGACATAGTGATGGTAGGTTGTGTTTAAGAGTAGTATAAACATGAGAGACAGTGACGGTGGGTTATGTTTAGGAGTAGTATTAACATGAGACACAGTGAAGGTGGGTTGTGTTTAGCAGTAGTATAACATGATTCATAGTGATGATGGGTTGTGTTTAGGAGTAGTATTAACATGAGACACAGTGATGGTGGGTTGTGTTTAGGAGTAGTATTAACATGAGACACAGTGATGGTGGGTTGTGTTTAGGAGTAGTATTAATATGTGACACAGTGAAGGTGTGTTTTGTTTAGCAGTAGTATAACATGAGACATAGTGATGGTGGGTTGTGTTTAGGAGTAGTATCAACATGAGACACTGTGATGGTGGGTTGTGTTTAGCAGTAGTATAACATGAGACACAGTGAATGTGTGTTGTGTTTAGCAGTAGTATAACATGAGACACAGTAATGGTGGGTTGTGTTTAGGAGTAGTATTAACATAAGACACAGTGATGGTGGGTTGAGTGTAGGAGTAGTATTAACATGAGACACAGTGATGGTGGGTTGTGTTTAGTAGTAGTATAACATGAGACATAGTGATGGTTTGTTGAGTGTAGGAGCAGTATTAACATGAGACACAGTGACGGTAGGTTGTGTTAGGAGTAGTATTAACATGAGACACAGTGATGGTGGGTTGTGTTTAGGAGTAGTATAAACATGAGACACAGTGATGATGGGTTGTGTTTAGGAGTAGTATTAACATGAGACACAGAGATGGTGGGTTGTGTTTAGGAGTAGTATTAACATGAGACACAGTGATGGTGGGTTGTGTTTAGGAGTAGTATTAACATGAGACACTTTGATGGTGGGTTGTGGTTAGGAGCAGTATTAACATGAGACATTGATGGTGGGTTGTGTTTAGGAGCAGTATTAACATGAGACACAGTGATGGTGGGTTGTGTTTAGCAGTAGTATAACATGAGAAATGGTGATGGTGGGTTGTGTTTCGGAGTCGTATTAACATGAGACACAGTGATGGTGGGTTGTGTTTAGGAGTAGTATACCATGAGACATAGTGATGGTGGGTTGTGTTTAGGAGTAGTATTAACATGAGACACAGTGATGGTGTGTTGTGTTTAGGAGTAGTATTAACATGAGACACTTTGATGGTGGGTTGTGGTTAGGAGCAGTATTAACATGAGACATTGATGGTGGGTTGTGTTTAGGAGCAGTATTAACATGAGACACAGTGATGGTGGGTTGTGTTTAGGAGTAGGATTAACATGAGACACAGTGATGGTGGGTTGTGTTTAGGAGTAGTATAAACATGAGACACAGTGATGGTGGGTTGTGTTTAGGAGTAGTATTAACATGAGACACTTTGATGGTGGGTTGTGGTTAGGAGCAGTATTAACATGAGACACAGTGATGATGGGTTGTGTTTAGGAGTAGTATTAACATGAGACACAGAGATGGTGGGTTGTGTTTAGGAGTAGTATTAACATGAGACACAGTGATGGTGGGTTGTGTTTAGAAGTAGTATTAACATGAGACACTTTGATGGTGGGTTGTGGTTAGGAGCAGTATTAACATGAGACATTGATGGTGGGTTGTGTTTAGGAGCAGTATTAACATGAGACACAGTGATGGTGGGTTGTGTTTAGGAGTAGGATTAACATGAGACACAGTGATGGTGGGTTGTGTTTAGGAGTAGTATAAACATGAGACATAGTGATGGTGGGTTGTGTTTAGGAGTAGTATTAACATGAGACACAGTGATGGTGGGTTGTGTTTAGGAGCAGTATTAATATGAGACACAGTGAAGGTAGGTTGTGTTTAGGAGTAGTATTAACATGAGACACAGTGATGGTGGGTTGTGTTTAGGAGTAGTATTAACATGAGACACAGTGATGGTGTGTTGTGTTTAGGAGTAGTATTAACATGTGACACAGTGACGGTGGGTTGTGTTTAGGAGTAATTTTTACATGAGACACAGTGATGGTGGTTTGTGTTTAGGAGTAGTATAAACATGAGACACAGTGATGATGGGTTGTGTTTAGGAGTAGTATTAACATGAGACACAGTGATGGTGGGTTGTGTTTAGGAGTAGTATAACATGAGACATAGTGATGGTGGGTTGTGTTTAGGAGTAGTATTAACATGAGACACAGTGATGGTGGGTTGTGTTTAGGAGTAATTTTTACATGAGACACAGTGATGGTGGGTTGTGTTTAGGAGTAGTATTAACATGAGACACAGTGAAAGTGAGTTGTGTTTTGCAGTAGTTTAACATGAGACAGTGATGGTGGGTTGAGTTTAGGAGCAGTATTAACATGAGACACAGTGATGGTGGGTTGTGTTTAGGAGTAGTATTAACATGAGGCACAGTGAAGGTAGGTTGTGTTTAGGAGTAGTATTAACATGAGACACACTGATGGTGGGTTGTGTTAAGGAGTAATATAAACATGAGACACAGTGATGGTGGGTTGTGTTTAGCAGTAGTATAACATGAGACATAGTGATGGTGGGTTGTGTTTAGGAGTAGTATCAACATGAGACACTGTGATGGTGGGTTGTGTTTAGCAGTAGTATAACATGAGACACAGTGAATGTGTTTTGTGTTTAGCAGTAGTATAACATGAGACACAGTAATGGTGGGTTGTGTTTAGGAGTAGTATTAACATAAGACACAGTGATGGTGGGTTGAGTGTAGGAGTAGTATTAACATGAGACACAGTGATGGTGGGTTGTGTTTAGTAGTAGTATAACATGAGACATAGTGATGGTTTGTTGAGTGTAGGAGCAGTATTAACATGAGACACAGTGACGGTAGGTTGTGTTTAGGAGTAGTATTAACATGAGACACAGTGAAGGTGGGTTGTGTTTAGCAGTAGTATAACATGAGACATAGTTATGGTGGGTTGTGTTTAGGAGTAGTATTAACATGAGACACAGTGAAGGTGGCTTGTGTTTAGCAGTTGTATAACATGAGACATAGTGATGGTGGGTTGAGTTTAGGAGTAGTATTAACATGAGACACAGTCAAGGTGGGGTGTGTTTAGCAGTAGTATAACATGAGACATAGTGATGGTAGGTTGTGTTTAAGAGTAGTATAAACATGAGAGACAGTGACGGTGGGTTATGTTTAGGAGTAGTATTAACATGAGACACAGTGAAGGTGGGTTGTGTTTAGCAGTAGTATAACATGATTCATAGTGATGATGGGTTGTGTTTAGGAGTAGTATTAACATGAGACACAGTGAAGGTGGGTTGTGTTTAGGAGTAGTATTAACATGAGACACAGTGATGGTGGGTTGTGTTTAGGAGTAGTATTAATATGTGACACAGTGAAGGTGGGTTGTGTTTAGCAGTAGTATAACATGAGACATAGTGATGGTGGGTTGTGTTTAGGAGTAGTATCAACATGAGACACTGTGATGGTGGGTTGTGTTTAGCAGTAGTATAACATGAGACACAGTGAATGTGTGTTGTGTTTAGCAGTAGTATAACATGAGACACAGTAATGGTGGGTTGTGTTTAGGAGTAGTATTAACATAAGACACAGTGATGGTGGGTTGAGTGTAGGAGTAGTATTAACATGAGACACAGTGATGGTGGGTTGTGTTTAGTAGTAGTATAACATGAGACATAGTGATGGTTTGTTGAGTGTAGGAGCAGTATTAACATGAGACACAGTGACGGTAGGTTGTGTTTAGGAGTAGTATTAACATGAGACACAGTGAAGGTGGGTTGTGTTTAGCAGTAGTATAACATGAGACATAGTGATGGTGGGTTGAGTTTAGGAGTAGTATTAACATGAGACACAGTGAAGGTGGGGTGTGTTTAGCAGTAGTATAACATGAGACATAGTGATGGTAGGTTGTGTTTAAGAGTAGTATAAACATGCGAGACAGTGACGGTGGGTTGTGTTTAGGAGTAGTATTAACATGAGACACAGTGAAGGTGGGTTGTGTTTAGCAGTAGTATAACATGATTCATAGTGATGATGGGTTGTGTTTAGGAGTAGTATTAACATGAGACACAGTGAAGGTGGGTTGTGTTTAGGAGTAGTATTAACATGAGACACTGATGGTGGGTTGTGTTTAGGAGTAATATAAACATGAGACATAGTGATGGTGGGTTGAGTGTAGGAGCAGTATTAACATGAGACACAGTGACGGTGGGTTGTGTTTAGGAGTAGTATTAACATGAGACACAGTGAAGGTGGGTTGTGTTTATGAGTAGTATAACATGAGACATAGTCATGGTGGGTTGTGTTTAGGAATAGTATTAACATGAGACACAGTGAAGATGGGTTGTGTTTAGCAGTAGTATAACATGAGACATAGTGATGGTGGGTTGATTTTAGGAGTAGTATTAACATGAGACACAGTGAAGGTGGGTTGTGTTTAGGAGTAGTATTAACATGAGACACAGTGAAGGTAGGTTGTGTTTAGCAGTAGTATAACATGAGACATAGGGATGGTGGGTTGTGTTTAGGAGTAGTATAAACATGAGACACAGTGACGGTGGGTTGTGTTTAGGAGTAGTATTAACATGAGACACAGTGAAGGTAGGTTGTGTTTAGCAGTAGTTTAACATGAGACAGTGATGGTGGGTTGAGTTTAGGAGTAGTATCAACATGAGACATTGTGATGGTGGGTTGTGCTTAGGAGTAGTATTAACATGTGACACAGTGATGATGGGTTGTATTTAGGACTAGTTTGAACATGAGACACAGTGATGGTGGGTTGTGTTTAGGAGTAGTATAACATGAGACACTGTGATGGTGGGTTGTGCTTAGGAGTAGTATTAACATGTGACACAGTGACGGTGGGTTGTGTTTAGGAGTAGTTTTAACATGAGACACAGTGATGGTGGGTTGTGTTTAGGAGTAGTATAAACATGAGACACAGTGATGATGGGTTGTCTTTAGGAGTAGTATTAACATGAGACATAGTGATGGTGGGTTGTGTTTAGGAGTAGTATTAACATGAGACACAGTGATGGTGGGTTGTGTTTAGGAGTAGTATTAACATGAGACACAGTGGAGGTGGGTTGTGTTTAGGAGTAGTATTAACATGAGACACAGTGGAGGTGGGTTGTGTTTAGGAGTAGTATTAACATGAGACACTGATGGTGGGTTCTGTTTAGGAGTAGTATTAACATGAGACACAGTGATGGTGGGTTGGGTTTAGGAGCAGTATTAACATGAGACACTGATGGTGGGTTGAGTGAAGGAGTAGTATTAACATGAGACAGTGATGGTGGGTTGTGTATAGGAGTAGTATTAACATGAGACACAGTGATGGTGGGTTGTGTTTAGGAGCAGTAATAACATGAGACACAGTGATGGTGGGTTGTGTTTAGGAGTAGTATTAACATGAAACACAGTGATGGTAGTTTGTGTTTAGGAATAGTAGTAACATGAGACACAGTGAAGGTGGGTTGTGTTTAGCAGTAGTATAACATGAGACATAGTGATGGTGGGTTGTGTTTAGCAGTAGTATAACATGAGAAATGTTGATGGTGGGTTGTGTTTCGGAGTCGTATTAACATGAGACACAGTGAAGGTGGGTTGTGTTTAGCAGTAGTATAACATGAGACAGTGATGGTGGGTTGAGTTTAGGAGTAGTATCAACATGAGACACTGTGATGGTGGGTTGTGCTTAGGAGTAGTATTAACATGTGACACAGTGACGGTGGGTTGTATTTAGGACTAGTTTTAACATGAGACACAGTGATGGTGGGTTGTGTTTAGGAGTAGTATCAACATGAGACACTGTGATGGTGGGTTGTGCTTAGGAGTAGTATTAACATGTGACACAGTGACGGTGGGTTGTGTTTAGGAGTAGTTTTAACATGAGACACAGTGATGGTGGGTTGTGTTTAGGAGTAGTGTAAACATGAGACACAGTGATGATGGGTTGTCTTTAGGAGTAGTATTAACATGAGACATAGTGATGGTGGGTTGTGTTTAGGAGTAGTATTAACATGAGACACAGTGATGGTGGGTTGTGTTTAGGAGTAGTATTAACATGAGACACAGTGGAGGTGGGTTGTGTTTAGGAGTAGTATTAACATGAGACACTGATGGTGGGTTCTGTTTAGGAGTAGTATTAACATGAGAAAGTGATGGTGGGTTGTGTATAGGAGTAGTATTAACATGAGACACAGTGATGGTGGGTTGTGTTTAGGAGTAGTATTAACATGAGACACAGTGAAGGTGGGTTGTGTTTAGCAGTAGTATAACATGAGACATAGTGATGGTGGGTTGTGTTTAGGAGTAGTATTAACATGAGACACAGTGATGGTGGGTTGTGTTTAGGAGTAGTATTAACATGAGACACTTTGATGGTGGGTTGTGTTTAGGAGTAGTATTAACATGAGACACTTTGATGGTGGGTTGTGGTTTGGAGCAGTATTAACATGAGACAGTGATGGTGGGTTGTGTTTAGGAGCAGTATTAACATGAGACACAGTGATGGTGGGTTGTGTTTAGGAGTAGTATTAACATGAGACACCGTGATGGTGGGTTGTGTTTAGGAGTAGTATTAACATGAGACACAGTGATGGTGGGTTGTGTTTAGGAGTAGTATAAACATGAGACACAGTGATGGTGGGTTCTGTTTATGAGCAGTATTAACATGAGACACAGTGATGGTGGGTTGTGTTTAGGAGCAGTATTAACATGAGACACAGTGACGGTGGGTTGTGTTTAGGAGTAATTTTTACATGAGACACAGTGATGGTGGGTTGTGTTTAGGAGTAGTATAAACATGAGACACAGTGATGATGGGTTGTGTTTAGGAGTAGTATTAACATGAGACACAGTGATGGTGGGTTGTGTTTAGGAGTAGTATTAACATGAGACACAGTGAAAGTGAGTTGTGTTTAGCAGTAGTTTAACATGAGACAGTGATTGTTGGGTTGAGTTCAGGAGTAGTATCAACATGAGACACAGTGATGGTGGGTTGTGTTTAGGAGTAGTATTAACATGTGACACAGTGACGGTGGGTTGTGTTTAGGAGTAGTTTTAACATGAGACACAGTGATGGTGGGTTGTGTTTAGGAGTAGTATAAACATGAGACACAGTGATGATGGGTTGTGTTTAGGAGTAGTATTAACATGAGACACAGTGATGGTGGGTTGTGTTTAGGAGTAGTATTAACATGAGACACAGTGAAGGTGGGTTGTGTTTAGCAGTAGAATAACATGAGACACAGTGATGGTGGGTTGAGTTTAGGAGTAGTATTAACATGAGACACAGTGATGGTGGGTTGAGTTTAGGAGCAGTATTAACATGAGACACAGTGATGGTGGGTTGTGTTTAGGAACAGTATTAACATGAGGCACAGTGAAGGTAGGTTGTGTTTAGGAGTAGTATTAACATGAGACACAGTGATGGTGGGTTGTGTTAAGGAGTAATATAAACATGAGACACAGTGATGATGGGTTGTGTTTAGGAGTAGTATTAACATGAGGCATAGCGATGGTGGGTTGTGTTAAGGAGTAGTATTAACATGAGACAGTGATGGTGGGTTGTGTTTAGGAGCAGTATTAACATGAGACACAGTGACGGTGGGTTGGGTGTAGGAGCAGTATTAACATGAGACACTGATGGTGGGTTGATTGAAGGAGTAGTATTAACATGAGACAGTGATGGTGGGTTGTGTTTAGGAGCAGTATTAACATGAGACACAGTGACGGTGGGTTGTGTTTAGGAGTAGTATTAACATGAGACATAGTGATGGTGGGTTGTGTTTAGGAGTAGTTTTAACATGAGACACAGTGATGGTGGGTTGTGTTTAGGAGTAGTATAAACATGAGACACAGTGATGATGGGTTGTGTTTAGGAGTAGTATTAACATGAGACACAGTGATGGTGGGTAGTGTTTAGGAGTAGTATTAACATGAGACACAGTGAAGGTGGGTTGTGTTTAGCAGTAGAATAACATGAGACACAGTGATGGTGGGTTGAGTTTAGGAGTAGTATTAACATGAGACACAGTGATGGTGGGTTCTGTTTAGGAGCAGTATTAACATGAGACACAGTGATGGTGGGTTGTGTTTAGGAACAGTATTAACATGAGGCACAGCGAAGGTAGGTTGTGTTTAGGAGTAGTATTAACATGAGACACAGTGATGGTGGGTTGTGTTAAGGAGTAATATAAACATGAGACACAGTGATGATGGGTTGTGTTTAGGAGTAGTATTAACATGAGGCATAGCGATGGTGGGTTGTGTTAAGGAGTAGTATTAACATGAGACAGTGATGGTGGGTTGTGTTTAGGAGCAGTATTAACATGAGACACAGTGACGGTGGGTTGGGTGTAGGAGCAGTATTAACATGAGACACTGATGGTGGGTTGATTGAAGGAGTAGTATTAACATGAGACAGTGATGGTGGGTTGTGTTTAGGAGCAGTATTAACATGAGACACAGTGACGGTGGGTTGTGTTTAGGAGTAGTATTAACATGAGACATAGTGATGGTGGGTTGTGTTTAGGAGTAGTATTAACATGAGACACATTGATGGTGGGTTGTGTTTAGCAGTAGAATAACATGAGACACAGTGATGGTGGGTTAAGTTTAGGAGTTGTATTAACATGAGACACAGTGATGGTGGGTTGTGTTTAGGAGCAGCATTAACATGAGACAGAGTGATGTTGGGTTGTGTTTAGGAGCAGTATTAACATGAGACAGTGAAGGTAGATTGTGTTTAGGAGTAGTATTAACATGAGACACAGTGATGATGGGTTGTGTTTAGGAGTAGTATTAACATGAGACACAGTGAAGGTGGGTTGTGTTTAGCAGTAGTATAACATGAGACATAGTGATGGTGGGTTGTGTTTAGGAGTAGTGTTAACATGAGACACAGTGATGGTGGGTTGTGTTTAGGAGTAATTTTTACATGAGACACAGTGATGGTGGGTTGTGTTTAGGAGTAGTATAAACATGAGACACAGTGATGATGGGTTGTGTTTAGGAGTAGTATTAACATGAGACACAGTGATGGTGGGTTGTGTTTAGGAGTAGTATTAACATGAGACACAGTGAAAGTGAGTTGTGTTTAGCAGTAGTTTAACATGAGACAGTGATGGTGGGTTGAGTTTAGGAGCAGTATTAACATGAGACACAGTGATGGTGGGTTGTGTTTAGGAGTAGTATAAACATGAGACACAGTGACGATGGGTTGTGTTTAGGAGTAGTATTAACATGAGACACAGTGATGGTGGGTTGTTTTTAGGAGTAGTATTAACATGAGACACAGTGAAGGTGTGTTGTGTTTAGCAGTAGAATAACATGAGACACAGTGATGGTGGGTTGAGTTTAGGAGTTGTATTAACATGAGACACAGTGATGGTGGGTTGTGTTTAGGAGCAGTATTAACATGAGACACAGTGATGGTGGGTTGTGTTTAGGAGCAGTATTAACATGAGACACAGTGAAGGTAGGTTGTGTTTAGGAGTAGTATTAACATGAGACACAGTGATGATGGGTTGTGTTTAGGAGTTGTATTAACATGAGACACAGTGAAGGTGGGTTGTGTTTAGCAGTAGTAGAACATGAGACATAGTGATGGTGGGTTGTGTTTAGGAGCAGTATTAACATGTGACACAGTGACGGTGGGTTGTGTTTAGGAGTTATTTTTACATGAGACACAGTGAAGGTTGGTTGTGTTTAGCAGTAGTATAACATGAGACATAGTGATGGTGAGTTGTGTTTAGCAGTAGTATAATATGAGACACAGTGACGGTGGGTTGTGTTTAGGAGTAGCATTAACATGAGACAGTTATGGCTGGTTTTGTTTAGCAGTAGTATTAACATGAAACACAAGGCTGGCCTGCATGGGATTGGGCCTATGGCTGGACTGGATGTTTTTTTTGGTGCATTCCCGACCGGCCCTGATTTCCACGTTCACGGACGTTGGTTTTTGGTCTGGTCCTGACCTAATCTGAACCAATTTTAGACGTCTGTGTTTGGTTCAGAATTTTCTTGGTCTGGACCAGCTTTCATTTGGCCCAAAAATAGACATCTATAAATCACGTCTTTTCATATTTCATTCAGAACCTAAAGTGAACCTAATTTCAACGTCTGGAAAAACAAGTATTTTAAAACCACGACCTTGAGAGGTAACACCGGCGATCATCTTAACACTACAACTAAGCACGCTGAAAATAAACAAGACTTCTACAGAGCAGCACACACTGTGCACCAACCGACAGCTCCACACAGAAAGCCAGAAGAGATTTATTTCCTCCTTCCTGACTGCCGATGCGCTCTTAAAGTGGCTGCGCACGGTGAAGGCTCTGTGCAGGATTTCGCCACAACATTAAACTATATATGGATAACAGGCTACATTAGAATATGTCTAGATAACAGGCTACATTCAACTATATATGGATAACAGGCTATACTAGACTATATATGGATAACAGGCTACATTAGACTATATATGGACAACATGCTACATTAGACTATATATGGATAACAGGCTACATTAGACTATATATGGATAACAGGCTACATTAGACTATATATGGATAACAAGCTACATTAGACTATATATGGATAACAGGCTACATTAGACTATATATGGATAACAGGCTACATTAGACTATATATGGATAACAGGCTACATTAGACTATATATGGATAACAGGCTACATTAGACTATATATGGATAACAGGCTACATTAGACTATATATGGATAACAGGCTACATTAGACTATATATGGATAACAGGCTACATTAGACTATATATGGATAACAGGCTACATTGTACTATATATGGATAACAAGCTACATTAGACTATATATGGATAACAGGCTACATTAGACTATATATGGACAACATGCTACATTAGACTATATATGGATAACAGGCTACACTAGACTATACAGTATATGGACAGCAGCAGTCAATACAGCAGGCTATGGTGATGATGATACTGATTCCTCTGCTAACTAATGCTACTACCAGTACTGTACACAAGGGTCAACAGTGTAACATAATATGATAGTGGTATGTTGTATTACTACAGACATCAGTGTTTATGTTATTAAATGTGACTTTGTCAAGTAGCCAGTGTTGTGTTTCACCATTCTATCTGATGTATTGTCAGTTTGTTATGTTGTTATTAGTCCAACATTATTGAGGACATTATTATTAGGATGGTGCAGTAATGTTGAGATGCCAGTAAGGAGAGCTCTAGTCTAGAACACTGGAACCTTCAGTACCACTTTGATGAAGCTGATGAGGAGTGTAAATTGAATGTGTTTGTAGAATAGAATGAATGACATCATGGAACTGACCAAATGTAAATGGACTTTGACCTGTTCCATGTAGAACTCAGAGGGACAAGGCAACACATTCTAAGATATTATAAACATTCCATATAGAATAGTTAACATATTATTAACATGGTTCTGTATTTATATAAAAGTGAAAATGGGGGACATTTTGTCCATTTTAGAAATGTAGGGCCCACTAATACAGTAACCTCCCTTCTCTGACATGTTGTTCTGGTCCTCATGCATGTTAATGTCTTAAAGAGGAAGGAAAGGACAGTTCTGTATCAGCTATTTGTGTTCTGACTACTATAAATATGTATCAACCACAGAACTGACACTTACTAGCAGTTCCCACTCACTACTAGTCAGTTGACTCACTGTACAAGACCTCTCCTCTTCACTTCACACTGTAGGTACAATATCTTGAAATATAGTTTTTGGTAATTTTTTTTTAGTACTATGTCATATACTTGAGGGTAATGTATCATTTTACTTGTTGTTATGTTTTGAGCTGTGTTTGGTTGTTACATCAGGGCCAGTATTCATAACGTTTCTCAGTGTAGGAGTGTTGATCTACATAGAGATGAGATGATTAAGCAGGGTAAAAATGACATGCAGACAAACATTGTAACACTGCAGTGTGTGTGTGTGTGGGGGGGGGGGGTATTTGTACATTGCTAGACATGACCACCTTGTTGACCTGATAGCCAGCGAGGTGAGACAAGTAGTCTCACCGACAGCATACATGCATAAACATTCTTGTGTAAGGGGTCACCTTGTTAGTGCCGGAGAAGATGGCTGCCGTTTTATGGGCTCTTAACCAACTGTGCTATTTTGTTGTAGTTTTTTCTTGTTGTTTGTAACTTATTTTGTACATAATGTTGCTGCTACCGTCTCTTTTGACTGAAAATAACTTCTGGAAATCAGAACAGCGATTACTCACCTTGAACTGGATGAAGAATTTCCCTTTAATGAGTTGGACGAGAGGGATTTACTCCAGACTCCCGAACAGGCCCTCATCCCTGTCATTCGCAGGAGAAAGAGACGGAAAAGATTTTGCGGAAGAAGATCGGGGTGCCTTGTGACGAGTGGCTAACATGCCGTTGCCATCTGTACTATTGGCCAACGTACAATCGCTGGATAATAAATTGGACAAACTAAAATCACATATATCCTACCAATGGGACATTCAAAACTGTAAAATCTTATGTTTCACCGAGTCATGGCTGAACGACGACATGAATAACATACAGCTGGTGGGTTATACACTGTATCGGCAGGATCGAACAGCAGCCTCTGGTATGACAAGGGATGGCGGTCTATGTATGTTTGTAAACAACAGCTGGTGCACAATATCTAAGGAAGTCTCAAGGTTTTGTCCACCTGAGGTAGACAGGTAGACCTAGAGAGTTTTCGTCTTTATTTTTCATAGCTGTCTACATACCACCACAGACCGATGCTGGCACTAAGACCAAACTCAATGAGCTGTACACAGCCATAAGAAAACAGCAAAACTCTCATCCAGAGGCGGCGCTCCTAGTGGCCGGGGACTTTAATGCAGGGAAACTTAAATCTGTTTTACCTCATTTCCACCAGCATGTTAAATGTGCAACCAGAGGAAAAAAAACTCTGGACCACCTTTACTCCACACACAGAGACGCGTACACAGCTCTACCTCACCCTCCATTTGGCAAATCTGACCATAATTCTATCCTCCTGATTCCTGCTTAAAAGCACAAATTAAAGCAGGAAGCACCAGTGACTCAGTCAATTTAAAAGTTGTCAGATGAAGCAGATGCCAAGCTACAGGACTGTTTTGCTAACACAGACTGGAAAATGTTCCGGGATTCTTCTGATGGCATTGAGGAGTACATCACAGTCGTCACTGGCTTCATCAATAAGTGCATTGATGACGTTGTCCCCACAGTGACTGTACGTACATACCCCAACCAGCAGCATTGTATTACAGGTAATATCCGCACTGAGCTAAAGGCTAGAGATGCCGCTGAAGCTTATAAGAAATCCCGCTATGCCCTCCGACGAACCATCAAGCAGGAAAAAGTCAATACAGGACTAAGATAGAATTGTTCTACACTGGCTCCGACACTCGTCGGATGTGGCAGGGCTTGCAAACTATTAGACTACAAAGTGAAGTACAGCCGAGAGTTGCCTGGTGAGCCTACCAGACGAGCTAAATTACAAGAGCCTACCAGATGAGCTAAATTACTTCTATGCTCGCTTCGAAGCAAGTAACACTGAAACATGCATGAGAGCATCAGCTGTTCCGTACGACTGTGTGATCACGCTCTCCACAGCTGATGTATGACCTTTAAACAGGTCAACATTCACAAGGTCGCAGGGCCAGATGGATTACGAGGACATGTACTGCGAGCATGCGCTGACCAACTGGCAAGTGTCTTCACTGACATTTTCAACCTCTCCCTTTCTGAGTCTGTAATACCAACATGTTTCAAGCAGACCACCATAGTCCCTGTGCCCAAGAACACTAAGGTAACCTGCCTAAATGACTACCAATCCGTAGCACTCACATCTGTAGCCATGAAGTGCTTTGAAAGGCTGGTCATGGCTCACATCAACACCATTATCCCAGAAACCCTAGATCCACTCCAATTTGCATACCGCCCCAACAGATCCACAGATGATGCAATCTCTATTGCACTCCACACCTGGACAAAAGGAACACCTATGTGAGAATCCTATTCATTGACTACAGCTCAGTGTTCAACACCATAGTGCCCTCAAAGCTCATCACAAAGCTAAAGACCCTGGGACTAAACACCTCCCTCTGCAACTGAATCCTGGACTTCCTGATGGGCCGCCCCCTGGTGGTAAGGCTAGGTAACAACACATCCGCCACGCTGATCCTCAACATGGGGGCCCTTCAGAGTTGCGTGCTCAGTCCCCTCCTGTACTCCCTTTTCACTCATGACTGCACGGTCAGGCACGACTCCAACACCATTATTAAGTTTGCTGATGACACAACAGTGGTCGGCCTGCCTGATCACCAACAACGACGAGACAGCACATAGGGAGGAGGTCGGAGACCTGGCCGTGTGGTGCCAGGACAACAACCTCTCCCTCAACGTGATCAAGACTAAGGAGATGATTGTGGACTACAGGAAAAGGAGGACTGAGCACGCCCCCATTCTCATTGACAGGGCTGTAGTGGAGCAGGTTGAGAGCTTCAAGTTCCTTGGTGTCCACATCACCAACAAACTAACATGATCCAAGCACACCAAGACAGTCGTGAAGAGGGCACGACAAAACCCATTCCCCCTCAAGAGACTGAAAAGATTTGGCATGGGTTCCCAGATCCTCAAAAGGTTCTACAACTGCACCATCGAGAGCATCCTGACTAGTTGCGTCACTGCCTGGTATGGCAACTGCTCGGCCTCCGAATGCAAGGCACTACAGAGGGTAGTGAGAATGGCCCAGTACATCACTGGGGCCATGCTTCCTGCCATCCAGGACCTCTATACCAGGCGGTGTTTTTTATTTCACCTTTATTTAACCAGGTAGGCTAGTTGAGAACAAGTTCTCATTTGCACCTGCAACCTGGCCAAGATAAAGCATAGCAATTCGACATATACAACAACACAGAGTTACACATGGAATAAACAAAACATACAGTCAATAATACAGTAGAACAAAAGAAAACAAAAAGTATATATACAGGGAGTGCAAATGAGGTAAGATAAGGGAGATAAGGCAATAAATACGCCATGGTGGCTAAGTAATTACAATATAGCAATTAAACACGAATGGTAGATGAGCAGAAGATGAATGTGCAAGTAGAGATACTGGGGTGCAAAGGAGCAAAATAAATAAATAAATACAGTATGGGGAGGAGGTAGGTAGATAGATGGGCTGTTTACAGATGGGCTATGTACAGGTGCAGTGATCTGTGAGCTGTTCTGACAGCTGGTGCTTAAAGTTAGTGAGGGAGATATGAGTCTCCAGCTTCAGAGACTTTTAAAGTTCGTTCCAGTCATTGGCAGCAGAGAACTGGAAGGAAAGATGACCAAAGGAGGAATTGGCTTTGGGGGTGACCAGTGAGATATACCTGCTGGAGCTCGTGCTACGAGTGGGTGCTGCTATGGTGACCAGTGAGCTGAGATAAGGCGGGGCTTTACCTAACAGAGACTGTAGCCAGTGGGTTTGGCGACGAGTATGAAGCGAGGGCCAACCAACGAGAGCGTACAGGTCGCAGTGGTGGGTAGTGTATGGGGCTTTGGTGACAAAACGGATGGCACTGTGATAGACTGCATCCAATTTGTTGAGTAGAGTGTTGGAGGCTATTTTATAGATGACATCACCGAAGTCGAGGATCGGTAGGATGGTCAGGTTTACGAGGCTATGTTTGGCAGCATGAGTGAAGGATGCTTTGTTGAGATATAGGAAGCCGATTCTAGATTTAATTTTGGATTGGAGATGCTTAATGTGAGTCTGGAAGGAGAGTTTGCAGTCTAACCAGACACCTAGGTATTTGTAGTTGTCCACGTATTCTAAGTCGGACCCGGTGATGCTGGACAGGCGAGCGGGTGCAGGCAGTGATCAATAGAATAGCATGCATTTTGTTTTACTTGCGTTTACGAGCAGTTGGAGGCCACGGAAGGAGAGTTGTATGGCATTGAAGCTCGTCTGGAGGTTAGTTAACACAGTGTCCAAAGAGGGGCCAGAAGTATACAGAATGGTGTCGTCTGCGTAGAGGTGGATCAGAGAATCACCAGCAGCAAGAGCAAAATCAATGATGTGTACAGAGAAGAGAGTCGGCCGGAGAATTGAACCCTGTGGCACCCCCATAGAGACTGCCAGAGGTCCGGAAAACAGGCCCTCCGATTTGACACACTGAACTCTATCAGAGAAGTAGTTGGTAAACCAGGTGATGCAATCATTTGAGAAACCAAGGCTGTCGAGTCTGCCAATAAGAATGTGGTGATTGACAGAGTCGAAAGCCTTGGTCGATAAATACGGCTGCACAGTAATGTCTCTTATCAATGGCAGTTATAATGTCGTTTAGGACCTTGAGCGTGGCTGAGGTGCACCCATGAACAGCTCTGAAACCAGTTTGCGTAGCGGAGAATGTACGGGGGGATTCGAAATGGTCGGTAATCTGTTTGTTAACTTGGCTTTCGAAGACCTTAGAAAGACAGGGTAGGATAGATATAGGTCTGTAGCAGTTTGGGTCTAGAGTGTCACCCCCTTTGAAGAGGGGGATGACCGCGGCAGCTTTCCAATCTTTGGGAATCTCAGATGATACGAAAGAGAGGTTGAGCAGGCTAGTAATAGGGGTTGCAACAATTTGGGCAGATCATTTTAGAAAGAGAGGGTACAGATTGTCTAGCCTGGCTGATTTGTAGGGGTCCAGATTTTGCAGCTCTTTCAGAACATCAGCTATCTGGATTTGGGTGAAGGAGAAATGGTTGGGGCTTTGGCGGGTTGCTGTGGAGGGTGCCAGGCAGTTGACCGTGGTAGGAGTAGCCAGGTGGAAAGCATGGCCAGCCGTAGAGAAATGCTTATTGAAATGATCAATTATCGTGCATTTATCGGTGGTAACACTGTTTCCTAGCCTCAGAGCAGTGGGCAGCTGGGAGGAGGTGCTCTGATTCTCCATGGACTTTACAGTGTCCCAGAACTTTTTTGAGTTGGTACTACAGGATGCAAATTTCTGTTTGAAAAAGCTCGCCTTAGCTTTCCTAACTGCCTGTGTATATTTGTTCCTAACTTCCCTGAAAAGTTGCATATCACGGGGGTTATTCGATGCTAATGCACAACGCCACAGGATGTTTTTGTGCTGGTTGAGGGCAGACAGGTCTGGAGTGAACCAAGGACTATATCTATTCCTAGTTCTACATTTTTTGAATGGGGCATGCTTATTTAAGATGGTGAGGAAGGCACTTTTAAAGAATAGCCAGGCAACATCTACTGACAGGATGAGGTCAATGTCATTCCAGGATACCCCGGCCAGGTCGATTAGAAAGGCCTGCTCGCAGAAGTGTTTTAGGGAGCGTTTGACAGTGATGAGGGGTGGTCGTTTGGTCGCAGCCCCATTACGGATGCAGGCAATGAGGCAATGATCGCTGAGATCTTGATTGAAAACAGCAGAGGTTTATTTGGAGGGCGAGTTAGTTAGGATGATATCTATGAGGGTGCCCGTGTTTACGGATTTGGGGTTCTACCTGGTAGGTTCATTGATCATTTTTGTGAGATTGAGGGCATCAAGCTTAGATTGTAGGATGAAAGTGTGGGGGGGGGGGGGGGTGTTAAGCATGTCCCAGTTTAGGTCACCTAGTAGCACGAGCTCAGAAGATAGATGGGGGCAATCAATTCACATATGGTATCGAGGGCACAGCTGGGGGCAGAGGGTGGTCTATAGCAAGCGGCAACAGTGAAAGACTTGTTTCTGGAAAGGTGCATTTTTAGAAGTAGATGCTCGAATTGTTTGGGTACAGACTTGGATAGTAATACAGAACTCTGTGCAGGCTATCTTTGCAGTAGATTGCAACACCACCCCCTTTGACAGTTCTATCTTGGCGGAAAATGTTATAGTTAGCAATGGAGATTTCAGGGTTTTTGGTGGTTTTCCTAAGCCAGGATTCAGACACAGCTAAGAAATCCGGGTTAGCAGAGTATGCTAAAGCAGTGTGTAAAGCAAACTTAGGGAGTAGGCTTCTAATGTTAACTTGCATGAAACCAAAGCTTTTACAGTTACAGAAGTCAACAAATGAGAGCACCTGGGGAGTGGGAGTGGAGCTAGGCATTGCAGGACCTGGATTAACCTCTACATCACCAGAGGAACAGAGGAGAAGTAGTGTATATATATATATATATATATATATATATATATATATATATATATATCGACTAACTGGTGCCCCCACACATTGACTCTGTACCTTTATCCCCGGTATATAGCCTCACTATGTTATTTTATTGCTGCTCTTAATTATTTGTTACTTTTATTTATTTCCTTTTTTTGTATTTTTCTTAACTGCATTGTTAGTTAATGACTTGTAAGTAAGCGTTTTACTGTACGATCTACACCTATTGTATTTTTCACATGTGACAAAAACAATTTGATTTGAAGCTGGTTTGATGTTGATTATGGTATGTTTTCCTGTGTGCCAAATACACCAGATATTGTTGTTTTGGGGAGAGGCCAGGGAGAGGTGCTCATTTTGGAAGTGGGTGGCTCATTTAACGGCTTTCCTGAGACTCTGCTTAAATACCTGCCCCTTGTGGTGCTTGGACAGCCTCTGGTGTAGGTGCAAGCTGGTGGCACTGATATTTGTCAGTCTCGGCCACTCACACAGGCTTGCAGTGCGTGGCCTCCAATTTGCGGGCCTGACAAAAACTAGGGCAAAACAATTGGCTAGGTATTGCTCTGTTTCAGCTGATGTGGGCAGTCGAGCCGTTTGGAGAGGGAGGTGCTTTCTGTACCTAAGTGCCATGCATTCAGGGACCTTTGAAATGTTCAATTTGATTGGTGGATTCAAATAAACTATTTAAAATGTGTGTGTGACACAGTGGATTTATCTGAGGGTCTTTCAGGACCAGACTGATAGGGAGTAGGGTTGACATCTATACTGTGTAGGATGTGTGTTTTAACGTTTCTACATCCATAACAACCAGCTCTCTAGACTTTGATACAGACTCCATGGGCCTTATGGGCCTTCACTACAGATGCTCTGTGTGTGTGTGTGTGTGTGTGTGTGTGTGTGTGTGTGTGTGTGTGTGTGTGTGTGTGTGTGTGTGTGTGTGTGTGTGTGTGTGTGTGTGTGTGTCACAAGTGTAGAGAGTCAGGAGGCAGTTGCAGGTTTAGAACTACTGAAATCTATTAAAATAATAAAGTACTCAGGAAATAGCAGGAAAACAAGCAACATTTACAATGACCGACAAAGACAAATGACAGAGGGAGTATATATACAGTGAAAGAGTGGGGATTGGAACCAGGTGTGTGTAATGAAGACTAACAAGTCCGGGGTTGATGAGTGAAGGGAGTTTGCCAGCAGCAGGTTTGGCAGCAACTAGAAGGCCAGCGAAGCCGAAAGCCTGAGCTGGACAGGAGGTGGAGCCAAAGCGAAGGCTGGTTTTGCTGTGTGTGTGTGGGTGTTTGGGTGTGGGTGTGTGTGTGTTTGGGTGTGTGTTTGGGTGTGTGTTTGTGTGTGTGTGTGTGTGTGTGTGTGTGTGCGTGTGTGCATGTTTGTGAGTCACTTGCTGTTTAGCCTCACAGCTTGGGGATAGGAGCTATCATTGAACCTTGTGGTCAGAAATATGTGTTTACAGTACTACAGATCTGTTCAATAAGTGATTGTTGTTGTTGATGTTGTTTATAATGATGACTATTGTATACATTACGAAATTATTTTTGCATCATACATCATGTCAGCTTAAATAGACAGACGTAGACAGACATGCAACACGTCACACATATTACAGACAGACAGTATTCACATAGACACAATACAACACAATACAACACAACACAATATGAGCCTGGTTCATTTTCAGTAATGAGGCCCTGTACCCCATTTACAGTTTCTACTTCAATGTATCAGGTGGAGTTATTCACCTGCTATAGAGTGAGTTGCTGTTTATGTTTCTAAGACTGCAGGGTGGGAGATGCAACAATGACCTTGAGAACAGCAGGAAGTGTGTTGGTGGTCTTTCTCTGGTCTGTAGCAGGTATGGTCTCATTCCTGTCTTTTAGTTGCTCTGTTTATCAATATAAAGATATTTCTAAAAGCATACAAACTTGTGTTCTACTGTCAACACATTCGACATCTCCACTTCACTTTAAACAGTTGTCTTTCACACCTCACTGAGTGATGCTTATCTGTGGTTTCCATTCTCACTCAACCAAAGAGTATCAATGTCTCAACTCAGCAACTATGGAACAAAGTGTTAATGTGAGTCAAAAGACCTTGAACTTAATGTAACGTCCTTGTGATGTTTAACTGTGTTTCAGTTGCACTGGGTCAGATTGGCTGGAGTGTTACATACACCACTCAGAGTATCTGTACCTTGAAGGGGTCAACAGTGGAGCTGACCTGCTCTTACATATATCCCAGTGGTACAGTCACAGCAACCTTCTGGTTCACTAAAAATGATGCTGAGGGTCCTGTTAGTTTGAGTGACGACCCAGACTACAAAGGTCGTGTGACGTATCGTAAGGATGAAGAGAATGGTCACACCCTGTCAATCACAGACCTGAGAGAGAGTGACTCAGCTACGTACAAGTTCAGATTTATAACAGATCAGACTGGAGGGAAATATACTGGCAATCCTGGAGTCACTCTGTCTGTCACAGGTACAGTAACATTCTATATACTGGTGATCCTGGAGTCACTCTGTCTGTAACAGGTACAGTTACATTCAATATACTGGTGATCCTGGAGTCTCTCTGTCTGTCACAGGTACAGTAACATTCTATATACTGGTGATCCTGGAGTCTCTCTGTCTGTAACAGGTACAGTAACATTCTATATACTGGTGATCCTGGAGTCACTCTGTCTGTAACAGGTACAGTGATATTATATATATAATGCTAATCTGTTTAATTGTTTCTGGAAAATTGTCTTGATTTGTATTGAAATAATACAATTAATATGAAAGCATGCATTAAATAGGAATGTCTGAATTGCTGATTTGAGAACGTCCACTCCTGCCTCATTTGAACTAAACAGGTTATTGAGGGTTTAATGTTATCTACTCCAGACCTGCAGGTGAAGGTGACCACTACATTGTTGTCAATGACACTGACCTGTAGCACCACCTGTACTCTGACTGGTAACCCCACCTACATCTGGTACAGGAACAGCACGATTGGACAAGAGGACTCCTCCCCCTCGTACTCAGTCCACTTAAAAACTGAAGACAGCTTCTACTGTGCTGTAAAAGGCATCAATTCTCCTGCAGTGTGTGAGTGTGACTAATACACTTTATAAAGTCTGTCAAAATCATCCAATACATCATTGGTCAGTGTTGATGTTTAGTGAAACAGACATCAAATAGGGCTACTATTTCATTTAGATTAATGGATGTTGATTTTACAGTTCAAAATACTTACACAATTTCATAATGAGAAGCCAAACTTTTAATTTGTCTGTTATCCAGATGGCCCAAAGAACACCTCAGTGTCAGTCAGTCCCTCTGGTGAAATAGTGGAGGGCAGTTCAGTGAATCTGACCTGCAGCAGTGTTGCCAACCCACCTGTGGACAAATACACCTGGTACAAGATAGCATACAAGAAAATGTCAATGAGACATTCTGGACAGAGATACACCATCCATAACATCAGCTCTGAGGAGAGAGAGGGATACTACTGCGAGGCTCTGAACATTATAGGGAGAGAACATATCCCTGTCCATATTAATGTTATATGTAAGTATGTCACATTCTGATCATTTTTGGTTCTCTGTAATTTTACAGATTTCATTCTGACATCATGCATTTATAATCTCAAGATCCTGCAGCAGTGTTTCCCTGGGTTCCTGTGGTGGGGGTGGGGGCTGTCCTGACTGCTGGAGCTCTGCTACTCACCATCTACTGCAGTCTGAAGAGGTGAGACTTTCATTGAGATATACTGTTAGTTACACATCAACCTCCACTAGAGGTCAGTAGAGAGCAGAACTCACTCTGTCCCTCATTACAGGAGACACACAGGAGGAAGTGATGCCACAGCAGACACACAGGTAATAATGTCAACAACCAAAGATTTCAATCCTAATACCATAGACAGTAAGCAAATTAATTTACATAAAAATGTTGGAGGGAGGGGTTCGTAAAGTGCTCATTCAGTGTGTCTTCTTTCAGATTAAGGGACTCCCCTGTGACACAGCCCCTCAGACAGATGCTGAGCCCTCCGATTATGAGAACTGGGGAGAACCACCACAGAACCTGGACAGTGACACAGCCCCTCAGATAGATGCTGAGCCCTCCGATTATGAGAACTGGGGAGAACCACCACAGAACCTGGACAGTGACACAGACCCTCAGATAGATGCTGAGCCCTCCGATTATGAGAACTGGGGAGAACCACCACAGAACCTGGACTGAACAGAACCACCACAGAACCAGGACTGAAGAGAACCAAAACAGAACCTGGACTGAAGAGAACCAAAACAGAACCTGGACTGAAGAGAACCACCACAGAACCTGGACTGAAGAGAACCAAAACAGAACCTGGACTGAAGAGAACCAAAACAGAACCTGGACTGAAGAGAACCACCACAGAACCTGGACTGAAGAGAACCAACACATAACCTGGACTGAAGAGCGACAGCATCAAGGTTTACCAGACAATGATCTTTATCTTTTGAGTAAATGCTGGAATGTAGATTGTTCTCCTAATGATCAATACAATATGTATATAGATGATAAATACAGTTAATAGATGATAAATGGGATAGATTATGCTTCTGCTCTTTTTCTATGAGATTTGGTAATTTCCTGATTACATTTCACATAGTGAGAAACAGCAAGTTACAGCAGCAGAGTCAGTGGAGGAAAAGAAGCCAGCGTATAGTAACAGTAGTTACAGCAGCAGAGTCAGTGGAGGAAAAGAAGCCAGCGTATAGTAACAGTAGTTACAGCAGCAGAGTCAGTGGAGGAAAAGAAGCCAGCGTATAGTAACAGTAGTTACAGCAGCAGAGTCAGTGGAGGAAAAGAAGCCAGCGTATAGTAACAGTAGTTACAGCAGCAGAGTCAGTGGAGGAAAAGAAGCCAGCGTATAGTAACAGTAGTTACAGCAGCAGAGTCAGTGGAGGAAAAGAAGCCAGCGTATAGTAACAGTAGTTACAGCAGCAGAGTCAGTGGAGGAAAAGAAGCCAGCGTATAGTAACAGTAGTTACAGCAGCAGAGTCAGTGGAGGAAAAGAAGCCAGCGTATAGTAACAGTAGTTACAGCAGCAGAGTCAGTGGAGGAAAAGAAGCCAGCGTATAGTAACAGTAGTTACAGCAGCAGAGTCAGTGGAGGAAAAGAAGCCAGCGTATAGTAACAGTAGCAGTAGTAGACTGATGTGAGAACAGACCCGGTCAGTTTAAATAGACCACAGAATAAGGTGGTGGTGAATGATACTAGTCTCTAATTGGACACTCGGGTTTCCTTTCTGAACTGGCCTACTTTTCTCGTGTACTTATCTGTTTACTGTCTATAGATTGTATTGCTTATCTGTTTTTATGGGATTTTGCCAATTCCAGATTTTATAACATATAATGTTTTGGCTTGTCTGCGTGACACAAAAAGAAACAATATTAACAGGAGCTTTTAAATATTTGTAGCTCTGGAGTTGTTCCTGATTGGTTTAAAGATGTTTTACTTTGTATTGCTGTCAGATATTATTGGGCATTTTATATTTTGTATTATGTAATACCATATTGTTCAGTGTCATAACATTGCTTGTTTTATTATCAAATTATTCATTATTCATTATTATGTATTTTAGATACATTGAGTACAGTATAAACATCATGTTGTAAATAAGCTCAAGGTTAGGCAACAAATAAAGTGATTGTTTTATTAACTTACATTGATTCATAACTATTTCCACTTTGATGTTGTTTCTTGTATTTCTACCTATTGGACACAAGATGGTAATACTGAACCATGTAAAAGTGAGTGGCTATACACACACACACACACACACACACACACACACACACACACACACACACACACACACACACACCTCTCGACCTTGCCAGATTATTTCCCAGTAGTTCAGACATTGTACAAGTGTGTGCGTGTGTGCGTGTGTGTGTGTGTGTGTGTGTGTGTGTGTGTGTGTGTGTGTGTGTGTGTGTGTGTGTGTGTGTGTGTGTGTGTGTGTGTGTGTGTGTGTGTGTGTGTGTGTGTGTGTGTGTCAATCCCTAGACTATTGCAGGAGTACTATAATATAAGTTGTCCAACAGATTTCCTAGGTGGTGAAGATCTGGATGGACTATTTCTACTTTCTTGTATTTCTTTGGGAATCGTTCATACTGCTACTGGTGTCTGGAGCTCTACCCCTCAGCCCTATCCAGAGCCGGGCGGCCCTATACGCTCACTACGCAAGTTGCGTAGGGCCCCACAAATTACGCAAGGGCCCCGCCTCCCCCTCGTGTTAAAGCGAGTGTCAATGTGTCAATGTTTACAACTTCGATGAAAGGATGAAGTGGAACTATCCTTCCGGTCACAAAAAGAGAAATAAAAACAACGAGAGTGAATTGCGGGAACAGCAATCAGGTAAACTTGTGTTCTCTCCTCTCCAAGTTTGATGTAAAGTTAAATTGATGTGCTAGCTTGCAGTGCATCTGTCTCTAGTCTGTCTATTTTGTTATCCTAGCTGGGCAGTGCATCTCTTGGTCTGTCTGTGTCTTGCTTGATTACCAGCCACTTCCAGGGCTGTGTTCTGTTACTTTGTGCCTGACAAAAGTGAGAGTGAAATACAACTATCTATTAAGTTTGATAAACGCTAACGGGCAACGGTGTTTATAAACTGCAGCTTGGAAAAGATAACCGCGTCGCCCGTGAACATGCGTTCATATGTGTTCATATGATTGTGCACAAAATGAAACTTGCGCTTTCCAGTGGCAACCTCTGTGGGGACCAGTCCAGACAATATATGGGCGTGATGGCACTCCTCTTAGGCGCACATCATTTTAAAGCAAGACAATGAATATCTAGTCTCTCAGTCAAGGTTTAGTTACAACTCTGGACTAATGCATTATGGAAAGCAATGGATTGACATTGACTATTTTTAAGGGCTGTCGTGAGAGAGAGTGGACCAAGGTGCAGCAGAGTTAGTGTTCATCATAGAATATTTAATAGCAGAGAGAACACTATACAAAACAATATGAGAAAACTGACATCCAAACAGTCCTGTCAGGTGCAAACACTAACAGAAACAATTACCCACAAAACCCAAAGGAAAAACATGCTCCTTATGTGTGACTCCCAATCAGCAACAACGAGCTTCAGCTGTGCCTGATTGGGAGCCACACACGGCCCAAAACAAATACAAAAACATAGAGAAAGGAACATAGAACGCCCACCCAATGTAACACCCTGGCCTAACCAAAATAAAGAACAAAAAACCCCTCTCTATGGCCAGGGTGTTACACTATTGATCTATATATTTAATTTAAAATCTTGATTAGCTGGGCATACTCGGCAATATGGATGCACATCTCTCAGTAAATAATAACCATCAATTATTCATCCAAGCCATAGTGTAAATAGTATTTTATATTTTAAAATGTATAAAAGGAAATCTGGGGGAGCCAGTTTGAATGGGCCTGATGCAGCTGATAAAATTAATAATAGTATTGATATCTTTAATTTATAGGTGCTATGCTTAGGTTTGTCAGTAGAGGAGATGCTCGATCATCAGCCAGTACAAGCACAGACTCAGTTGATCCACATCCAGCTTCAACCAGTACTAACACAGACCCAGTACAGCCGGCTTCAGCAAATACTAACACAGACCCAGTACAGCCGGCTTCAGCAAATACTAACACAGACGCAGTACTGGCAGCTTCAGCAAGTACTAACACAGACCCAGTACAGCTGGCTTCAGCAGGTATTAACACAGACCCAATACAAGTACTAACACAGACCCAGTATGGCTGGCTTCAGCAAATACTACCACAGACCCAGGTGAAGTACAGGCAGCCTCAGCCAGTACTAGCACAACCAGAGGTGTACAGCCAGCATCAGATACAAGCAGCTCAGACCCTAATAGAACAGTTTGCTGCTCCACCAAATGACCCAGCAGACTGGCCCCCCAGTCTTAACAGACTCTATGAGGACTGAGTTAGTGCGCAGAGGTCCATTCAAACCAGGACTGGATTTTTCTTACCCTAAAGACAAGTCTAGAAGAGGTTTCCATTCAGGCTTATTACAGAGACAGCTGTCAAATGGGGAAAAGATTACCAGGAGCTGGCTAAATGGGGAAAAGATTACCAGGAGCTGGCTAAATGGGAAAAAGATTACCAGGAGCTGGCTAAATGGAGAAAATATTACCAGGAGCTGGCTAAATGGAGAAATGATTACCAGGAGCTGGCTAAATGGGGAAAAGATTACCACGAGCTGGCTAAATGGGGAAAAGATTACCAGGAGCTGGCTAAATGGGGAAAAGATTACCAGGAGCTGGCTAAATGGAGAAAAGATTACCAGGAGCTGGCAAAATTGGGAAAAGATTACCAGGAGCTGGCTAAATGGAGAAAAGATTACCAGGAGCTGGCTAAATGGAGAAAAGATTACCAGGAGCTGGCTAAATGGGGAAAAGATTACCAGGAGCTGGCTAAATGGGGAAAAGATTACCAGGAGCTGGCTAAATGGGGAAAAGATTACCAGGAGCTGGCTAAATGGGGAAAAGATTACCAGGAGCTGGCTAAATGGGGAAAAGATTACCAGGAGCTGGCTAAATGGGGAAAAGATTACCAGGAGCTGGCTTTCATACTCAATTAAAAACAACGCTGTGTATTGTTTTTGCTGTAAGCTCTTTTCTACAAAAGACTACAAAATAATAAAGGAAGGCGTGAATGACTGGTCAAATATCAACGCCATTCTGATACACCATGAGGGTAGTCCTGAACACAAACAATATGATTAAGTGGAGAGAACTTGATCTGCGCCTAAGTCGGGGACAGACTCTTGACCAGATACAAATGACAATTTTGGAGGCTGAAAGAAAGAGATGGTGGGATGTCCTTACACGTTTAATAAGTATCATCACCCAGTCTCTGGCTGAAAGAAACCTAGCATTCAGTGGTTCATCAGACAAACTCTTCCAACCAGATAATGGAAACTTCCTAAAAGAGGTTGAATTACTGGCAAAATGTGGCCCCGTTATGGAAAATCATCTCAGCAGAATTAAAGATGGAGAGACACATGCTCATTACCTTGAAGTGCACACAGAATGAACTGATACAGATTATGGAAGCAATAGTGACTCAAGTAAGAGACAAAGTACTTCTCAATTATCGTGGACTGTACACCTGACATTAGTCACCAGGAGCAAAGTCCATTATTCTGAGAAGCGTGGCTTTAAAGGGAAAGCCAGAGATCAAGGAGCACTTCCTCTGCTTTGTGAATTTAGAGGTTTACAACAGGCTTGAATCTGTCCACTGTCATCTTAGATAAGCTCAACAAGATGAAGATTCCATTTGAAGATTGCAGAGGGCAAGCTTATGACAATGGGGCCAACATGAAGTGCAAGCACCAAGGAGTACAAGCCAGACTTCTCAAAGAAAATCCCAGAGCCGTGTTGGTCCCATGTGGAGCACATACTCTAAACCTTGTCATTGCAGATGCTGCCAAATCTTCAAAAGATGCAGTTGTTTTTTTTGGGCATGTGCAAAAGCTCTTCACCTTCTTTTCAGCTGGTACACAAAGATGAAGTATTCTGAAGAAACACGTGAACATAACAGTGAAGTCATGGAGTGACACAAGATGGGAGAGTAGGCTCCAAAGTGTTCATGCAATCAGGTATCAGGCTTCTGAGGCTCGGGAGGCAACTCTAATACTCTCTATGTTCTGTCTCTCTCTAGTTGTGGTTATATGTGTGGTGAGATAGAGAGTATCAGAGTTCTACATGAGAGATTATGTGCCTTCGTCAACTTCAAGAATACCAACATGACCACTCGCGCCTTGGAGAGGCTCCAGGTGAGTGGTGGGATGAAACATAATGCTGTCAAATGCATTTAACTATGTGAGATGTGCTTTCAATTATTTAGCATGCATTATAGGAGATTGTACTTTTGGGACTATGCAATTGGTTCCATTGTACTATTAGGACTAGGCCATTGGTTCCATTGTACTTTTGTAACTGTGTTATTGGTTCCTATTGGTTCCACTTGATGTATTTTGACAGTGGCCACTGGAGAGCACCAGGCTGGTGATCAGGTACCCAGACCACTAGATACAGAGAACCCCTCCCTCTTCTCAGAGGACCAACCCTATAGGCCTCAACACCTCCTCAGCCTTCCAGTACGCCGCCACAGGGTAAGGACATCTGTCTGTCAAAACATAATCTATCATTTAAAATGATATAAGCATTTGTAATGTTTTATTCTAAAGTGTTACTAATCTATGGGCCATGAATTGTACAAAATTACAGACAACTGACAGAAGGTGGGGACAGGATTGTGTTTTCATACTGTTTGTGTGTCTCTCTCCCAGTCCCAGGAGGATGGCTCCCATCAATTGTGATGAGTGTTTCTTCTGGAGGACCACTGGCTGTCTCTATGACGATAAATGTTGCATCAAATACAAGCCTGACCATAGAGGAAGAGACAGGAAACCATGGCAACCCTGACCACTCTGAACACCATGACCATCCAGACTATCCTGAACACCACGCACCGTCTGGATATGACAGAGGGAGGAAGAAGAGGAAGAACAGAATAATGAATATGAAGATTGAGGAAGAGGAGGAGGGACCGTGTACTGTACCTACCTTAAAAGGGAACAGGTAGCTTGGATAGAATGGGGGTGTTGGGGAGTGTCACCACTTTTGTAGTCCTCTGACACACAGACAGAACACTGGACATACAGTATGAGTGTGTGAAGTGTCAATCAAAGTGAAGAGGGGTGCTTCTCTGATTTCCTTTCCCCTCTCCCTCGGCCTGAGCTGTTTTGGAAATGAATTGCAATTGAATATAGGGCATGTTCCAGGCAGACTATATTGTCCCAGGCAGACTATATATATATATATATATATATAGGTATGTGTTTAAGATATGAGTTAACCCGTGATTCCTGACTGCGCAATTGATGATGTGGCACACAAACATTGGTTGCTGCGCACAGCTTGACTGTACAGCCTTCCCTGTAGCTCAGTTGGTAGAGCATGGTGTTTGCAACACCAGGGTTGTGGGTTTGATTCCCACGGGGGCCAGCACAGAAAATTTTTTATGAAATTGTATGAAATGTATTCACTACTGTAAGTTGCTCTGGATAAGAGCGTCTACTAAAATGTAAATGTAATGTAGTCAGCCTGGAACGCCCCCAGTGTCCATGAGGTGTTCTAACATCCACACCAGACCACCTTAACTGAAACAAGTAGTGTGCTACTGTGATATTGGAATGAGACCCACATCTTCAGTTCAGTGAATATATACTGTACATGTACAGTCAGTGGACTAATACATGTATGTTCAGTGGACTAATACATGTATGTTCAGTGGACTAATACAATTGAAGTTGACTAAAGTGACAATATGAGGAGCACAGAATGACTGAGAGCATCAACGTAAAATAACAATCTGTCTGTATCCTCTCAGCATATGGGGGAGCTGGATGTACAAATGACTGTTTTATTATGTCAATCAGTTGTACTAATTCATGATAAAATACAGTTTTATCAAATCATATGTAGTGTTGTTATTAATGTAATGTCATTATTCAGAAAGGCTATGTATAACGGTGTTATAAAAACCAAATACAGTTTTAGCAACAAGTTTGGGGAATGAACACCACCCCCACCAGAACTAGTGTTTCTCAAACCTCTCAGGAGGGACCCATCTATCCTCTCTCCATATTGTAGCCACCAATGAAGAAATACAAGTAGCCTATGACATATAAGACAGACATTTCTTGTAAAGTCCCTCTCTCTCCTCATGAAAATGTTCACACCTTTCTTAAAGCTCTTCACCGACGTGTTGGTTGCCAGGAAGAGACGTCATGAAGACAGGGTTTTGTCGGGTTTTGTACCCATATATTTATTCTTCTGTTTTCCGGTGTTTTTTTATTATTAAACTGCGCCGTTGGAAACACAGTTTTTGCTCTCCTGCGTCTGACTTCTCTGCCGCCAGTACGCACCCCTTTCAGTCACTCGCTCTGAGAACTTGAAGTAGTTGTTCCCCTTTTGTGGAGCGATGGGTAACGATGCTTTGTGGGCGGCAGTTGTTGATGTGTGCAGAGGGTCCCTGATTCGAGCCCAGGTAGGGGCGAGGAGAGAGACTAAAGCTATACTGTTACATTGATGCTGTTGACTCGGATCACTGGTTGCTGCGGAAAAGGAGGAGGTCAAAAGGGGGGTGAGTGTAACCGATGTGAAATGGGTAGTTAGTTAGCGGTGGTGCATGCTAACAGCGTTTCAATCGGTGACGTCACTTGCTCTGAGATCTTGAAGTAGTTTTTCCCATTGCTCTGCAAGGGCCGCTGCTTTTGTGAAGTGATGGGTAACGATGCTTCGTGGGAGGCAGTTGTAGATGTGTGCAGAGGGTCCCCGGTTCGAGCCCAGTTAGGAGCGAGGAGAGGAACGGAAGCTATACTGTTACATATGGATGAAAGGCTACATTAGACCTTATATGGATAACAGGCTAAATTAGACTATATATAGATAACAGGCTACATTAGACTATATATGGATAACATGCTACATTAGACTATATATGGATAACAGACTACATTAGACTATGTATGGATAACAGGCTACATTAGACTAATTATGGATAACAGGCTACATTAGACTATATATGGATAACAGGCTACATTAGACTATATATGGATAACAGCCTACATTAGACTATATATGGATAACAGGCTACATTAGACTATATATGGATAACAGGCTACATTAGACTATATATGGATAACATGCTACATTAGACTATATATGGATAACAGACTACATTAGACTATATATGGATAACAGGCTACATTAGACTATGTATGGATAACAGGCTACATTAGACTAATTATGGATAACAGGCTACATTAGACTATATATGGATAACAGGCTACATTAGACTATATATGGATAACAGGCTACATTAGACTATATATGTATAACAGGCTACATTAGACTATATATGGATAACAGGCTACATTAGACTATATATGGATAACAGGCTACATTAGACTATATATGGATAACAGGCTACATTAGACTATATATGGATAACAGGCTACATTAGACTATATATGGATAACATGCTACATTAGACTATGTATGGATAACAGGCTACATTAGACTATATATGGATAACAGGCTACATTAGACTATATATGGATAACATGCTACATTAGACTATATATGGATAACAGACTACATTAGACTATGTATGGATAACAGGCTACATTAGACTAATTATGGATAACAGGCTACATTAGACTATATATGGATAACAGGCTACATTAGACTATATATGGATAACAGGCTACATTAGACTATATATGGATAACAGGCTACATTAGACTATATATGGATAACAGGCTACATTAGACTATATATGGATAACATGCTACATTAGACTATATATGGATAACAGACTACATTAGACTATATATGGATAACAGGCTACATTAGACTATGTATGGATAACAGGCTACATTAGACTAATTATGGATAACAGGCTACATTAGACTATATATGGATAACAGGCTACATTAGACTATATATGGATAACAGGCTACATTAGACTATATATGTATAACAGGCTACATTAGACTATATATGGATAACAGGCTACATTAGACTATATATGGATAACAGGCTACATTAGACTATATATGGATAACAGGCTACATTAGACTATATATGGATAACAGGCTACATTAGACTATATATGGATAACAGGCTACATTAGACTATATATAGATAACAGGCTACATTAGACTATATATGGATAACAGGCTACATTAGACTATACAGTATATGGACAGCAGCAGTCAATACAGCAGGCTATGGTGATGATGATGCTGATTCCTCTGCTAACTAATGCTACTACCAGTACTGTACACAAGGGTCAACAGTGTAACATAATATGATAGTGGTATGTTGTATTACTACAGACATCAGTGTTTGTGTGATTAAATGTGACTTTGTCAAGTAGCCAGTGTTGTGTTTCACCATTCTATCTGATGTATTGTCAGTATGTTATGTTGTTATTAGCCGAACATTATTGAGGACATTATTATTAGGATGGTGCAGTAATGTTGAGATGCCAGTAAGGAGAGCTCTAGTCTAGATCACTGGAACAGACAAGTTAATGTCTTAAAGAGGAAGGAAAGGACAGTTCTGTATCAGCTACTTGTGTTCTGACTACTATAAATATGTATCAACCACAGAACTGACACTTACTAGCAGTTTCCACTCACTACCAGTCAGTTGACTCACTGTACAAGACCTCTCCTCTTCACTTCACTCTATAAGTACTCTAGATAATATCTGGAAATATAGTTTTTGGTTATTTGTTATTAGTCATTAGTCATATTCTTGAGGGTAATATATCATTTTATTTCCTGTTATGTTTTGAGCTGTGTTTTGGTTGTTACTTCAGGGTCAGTATTCATAAAGTGTCTCAGTGTAGGTGTGTTGATCTACATAGAGATGAGATGATTAAACAGGGTAAAAAAGACATGTAAACAAACATTGTAACACTGCAGTGTGTGTGTGTGTGTGTGTGTGTGTGTGTGTGTGTGTGTGTGTGTGTGTGTGTGTGTGTGTGTGTGTGTGTGTGTGTGTGTGTGTGTGTATGACACAGTGGATTTATCTGAGGGCCCTTCAGGACCAGACTGATAAGGAGTAGTGTTGACATCTATACTGTGTAGGATGTGTGTTTTAACTTTTCTACATCCGTAACAACCAGCTCTATAGACGTTGATGGCCTTATTGGCCTTCCTACAGATGGTTTCTGTATTTGTTTGCATGTGTGTGTGTGTGCGTGCGAGTGAGTGACTGTCTGTCTGTCTGTCTGAGTCACTTGCTGTTTATCCTCACAGCTTGGGGATAGGAGTTATCATTGAACCTGGTGGTCAGTCTTTAGGCTGCTGTACAGCTTGATGGACCGTAGAGGATTGAACCTTTATCCTCCTATATTTGTGGATCTGAGAATAAAACAGCTTCAGAACAATCAATGTAGAAATACGTGTTTACAGTTCTACAGATCCGTTCAATAAGTGATTGTTGTTTATAATGATGACGACTTCATTGTAATTATTGCATCATACAGCATGTCATCTTAAATAGACAAACGTAGACAGACATGCAACACATCACACACATTACATACATAGTGCAATAGACTTACAGACAGACAGTATTCACATAGACAACCATATAGCACAACACAACACAACACAATATGAGCCTGGTTCATTTTCAGTAATGAGGCCCTGTACCCCATTTACAGTTTCTACTTCAATGTATCAGGTGGAGTTATTCACCAGCTATAGAGTGACTTGTTGTTTATGTTTCTAAGACTGCAGGGTGGGAGATGCAACAATGGCCTTGAGAACAGCAGGAAGTGTGTTGGTGATCTTTCTCTGGTCTGTAGCAGGTATGGTCTCATTCTTATCTTTTAGTTGCTCTGTTTAATAATCTACAGACATTTCTAAAAGGATATGAATCATAATGTTATTCTGGTGTGTTCTGTTAGGTGTCTCCACTTCACTTAAATGGTTATATTTCATACCTCACTGAGTGATGCTTATCTGTGGTTTTTATTCACACTTCTGCACATCAGCAGCAGCAGCAGTATAATGTTGTCAACCACCAGCAGGGTTGGGGCCAATTTCATTACAATTTCACTCAATTCAGGAAGTAGACTGAAATTCCAATTGAAATTATTTTCAATGCTTTTCAATTAGGAACATTTGGAAATTGTGGAATTGGAATTTGGTTTACTTTCTGAATTGACTGGAATTGAAACGGGATTGGCCCCAACTCTTGCCACCAGTGCTTTTTACTTCCATGATGTATACTGAAATGAATCCTATAATGATATAAGGGAATGTACATTAGAGTAGATGGGTCCTACAGTATCCTGCACATGTTTACATGCATTTGGATGTAATATTGTAATGTCTGTTTTTTTATAGTCTTGATGTCACAGATGAAGTTCTCTCATTTTGTGTTTCAGGTGTTCTGGGACAAAATACAGTGAGGAGTGTCTGTGCCTTAAAGGGGTCATCAGTGGACATGCGCTGTCCTGTTCCCAGTGTGACCCAAGTCACAGAGATTGTCTGGTATAACAAATGGTTGAATCATGAGCCTTATGATCTGAGATGGGACCCTAAGTATGAAGGTCGTGTGGAGTTCCGTGGAACTACAGAGAAAGACTGCATCCTGAGAATAACAGACATGAGACAGAGTGACATAGCAACATATTACTTCAGATATAAAACATACCAGGATTCAGAATGGAAATATTCATATGGATTCACTCTCAGTCTCACAGGTACTGTATAAATAGTATAGTACAACTCAAGTTATTTATTACATGTTCTATGAGAACAGTGAAAAGGTGGTGACTGACAGACTTCCTCCATTATTGTTTCATAACCTCTCCCTTCAGATCTGGAGAGGATATATTACAACAAACTGACCTGTAGCACCACCTGTACTCTGACTGGTAACCCCACCTACATCTGGTACAAGAACAGACAACATCTAGATGAGAGCACCTCCCCCCAGTACAAAGACCCAGTCTACAGTAACAGTAAAGACAGTTACTCCTGTGCTGTAAAAGGCCATGAGGATCTCCACTCTCCTGCAGTGTGTGAGTGGGAAAAAAAGTGCTGATTCAAACAATGTGTTTCCCTCTAGCAATACCAACAGCTAAAATGGTTATGATTTATACTGAAACGACTTGAAATGAAAAGTTTACTTCTTTACTTTGCACCTAAAGGTGCTCAGGGTCTCAACTGCTGGAGGGTGACTTACACCAAGAGGAGAATCTGTGTCTTGAAGGGCTCCACAGTGAACATATCCTGCTCTTACACTCATCCCACTAGTTATATAGAACAAGGTTCATTCTGGTTTACACAGAAACACCCTGTAGATCTCAGTTCATATCCAGAGTATGCAGGTCGTGTGGAGTACAATAGGAACACAGAGAACCACCAAACCATGACAATAACAGACCTGACAGAGAAGGACTCGGCTGAATACACATTCACATTACTAACAACAGATGAGGGGAGATTTTCTGGACTTCCTGGTGTGATGTTGACTGTCACAGGTAATACTCCACCTTCCATTAGTACTGTAATAGGACAAGTCTAATCACATGACAAGCCTGTCTGGAGTCAAATATGACTGATGTTTCCTCTTAGATATCCTGTTGGAGATGGATCCTACGTCTGTGTCAGAGGGGGAGAGAGTCACACTGAGATGTAGAACCAAATGTAGAGTCAGTCTCAACCCCACCTACACCTGGTACAAGAATGGACAACGTCTGACCAACCCAATCACCAGTTATAACAGCCTGATCCTAGACCCAATCACTAGTTAAAACAGCCTGATCCTAGACCCAGTCACCAGTTATAACAGTCTGATCCTAGACCCAGTCACCAGTTATAACAGTCTGATCCTAGACCCAGTCAGCAGTTATAACAGTCTGATCCTAGACCCAGTCAGCAGTTATAACAGCCTGATCCTAGACCCAGTCAGCAGTTATAACAGACTGATCCTAGACCCAGTCAGCAGTTATAACAACCTGATCCTAGACCCAGTCACCAGTTATAACAGCCTGATCCTAGACCCAGTCACCAGTTATAACAGCCTGATTCTAGACCCAGTCAGCAGTTATAATAGTCTGATCCTAGACCCAGTCAGCAGTAATAAAAGTCTGATCCTAGACCCAGTCAGCATTTATAACAGTCTGATCCTAGACCCAGTCAGCAGTTATAACAGTCTGACCCTAGACCCAGTCAGCAGTTATAACAGCCTGATCCTAGACCCAGTCAGCAGTTATAACAGTCTGATCCTAGACCCAGTCACCAGTTATAACAGTCTGATCCTAGACCCAGTCACCAGTTATAACAGTCTGATCCTAGACCCAGTCAGCAGTTATAACAGGCTGATCCTAGACCCAGTCACCAGTTATAACAGCCTAATCCTAGACCCAGTCACCAGTTATAACAGCCTGATCCTAGACCCAGTCACCAGTTATAAGAGCCTGATCCTAGACCCAGTCAGCAGTTATAACAGCCTGATCCTAGACCCAGTCAGCAGTTATAACAGTCTGATCCTAGACCCAGTCAGCAGTTATAACAGCCTGATCCTAGACCCAGTCACCAGTTATAACAGCCTGATCCTAGACCCAGTCACCAGTTATAACAGCCTGATCCTAGACCCAGTCAGCAGTTATAACAGCCTTATCCTAGACCCAGTCACCAGTTATAACAGCCTGATCCTAGACCCAGTCACCAGTTATAACAGACTGATCCTAGACCCAGTCAGCAGTTACAACAGCCAGATCCTAGACCCAGTCACCAGTAATAACAGCCTGATCCTAGACCCAGTCAGCAGTTATAACAGTCTGATCCTAGACCCAGTCAGCAGTTATAACAGCCTGATCTTAGACCCAGTCACCAGTTATAACAGCCTGATCCTAGAACCAGTGAGTAGTTATAACAGCCTGATCCTAGACCCAGTCAGCAGTTAAACAGACTGATCATTGACCCAGTCAGCAGTTTTAACAGCCTGATCCTAGACCCAGTCACCAGTTATAACAGCCTGATCCTAGACCCAGTCACCAGTTATAAGAGCCTGATCCTAGACCCAGTCAGCAGTTATAACAGCCTGATCCTAGACCCAGTCAGCAGTTATAACAGTCGGATCCTAGACCCAGTCAGCAGTTATAACAGTCTGATCCTAGACCCAGTCAGCATTTATAACAGTCTGATCCTAGACCCAGTCAGCCGTTATAAAAGTCTGATCCTAGACCCAGTCAGCAGTTATAACAGCCTGATCCTAGACCCAGTCAGCAGTTAAAACAGTCTGATCCTAGACCCAGTCACCAGTTATAACAGTCTGATCCTAGACCCAGTCACCAGTTATAACAGGCTGATCCTAGACCCAGTCAGCAGTTATAACAGGCTGATCCTAGACCCAGTCAGCAGTTATAACAGCCTTATCCTAGACCCAGTCAGCAGTTATAAAAGTCTGATCCTAGACCTAGTCACCAGTTATAACAGCCTGATCCTAGACCCAGTCACCAGTTATAACAGCCTAATCCTAGAACCAGTCACCAGTTATAACAGCCCGATCCTAGACCCAGTCAGCAGTTATAACAGCCTGATCCTAGACCCAGTCAGCAGTTATAACAGCCTGATCCTAGACCCGTCACCAGTTATAACAGCCTGATCCTAGACCCAGTCACCATTTATAACAGCCTGATCCTAGACCCAGTCAGCAGTTATAACAGCCTGATCCTAGACCCAGTCACCAGTTATAACAGCCTGATCCTAATCTGATTACGGTGCTCAGACACAAAAACATGCCATACAATATATCCACCATGTTGGAGTCACTCAATAGTCAGAAATAGCATTATAAAGATTCACTTACCTTTGATGATCTTCATCAGAATGCACTCCCAAGAATCCCAGGTCCACAATTTTTTTTTGTTTTGTTCGATAAAGTCCATACTTTATGTCCAAATACCTCCTTTTTGTTCGCGCCTTCAGTTCACAAATCCAAATTCAGGACGCGCATGTCAGACGAAAACTAAAAAATGTCCATTACAGTTCGTAGAAACATGTCAAACGATGTATAGAATCAATCTTTAGGATGTTTTTATCGCAAATCCGCAACAAAGTTTCAACCGGAGAAATCCTTTGTCTTCAGAAATGCAATGGAACTGAGGTACCTCTCATGTGAAAGTGCATGCCTCAGGCTCATGCCCTGCTGGCAGTGTTCTGACTCCAGTAGCTCTTATTTATCATCACTTTACAGTAGAAGCCTCAAACAAGGTTCTAAAGACTGTTGACATCTAGTGGAAGCCTTAGGAAGTGCACAATGACCCCACAGACACTGTAGTTTGAATAGGGAATTAATTGAAGTCCTACAGACCACTTCCTGTTTGGATTTTTTCTCAGGTTTTTGCCTGCCGTATGAGTTCTGTTATACTCACAGACATAATTCAAACAGTTTCAGAAACTTCAGAGTGTTTTCTATCCAAATCTACTAATAATATGCATATCAAATCAAATGTATTTCTATAGCCCTTCTTACATCAGCTGATATCACAAAGTGCTGTACAGAAACCCAGCCTAAAACCCCAAACAGCAAGCAATGCAGGTGTAGAAGCACGGTGGCTAGGAAAAACTCCCTAGAAAGGCCAAAACCTAGGAAGAAACCTAGAGAGCAACCAGGCTATGCGGGGTGACCAGTCCTCTTCTGGCTGTGCCGGGTGGAGATTATAACAGTACATGGCCTAGATGTTCAAATGTGCATTAATGACCAGCATTGTCAAATAATAATAATCATAGTAGTTGTCGAGGGTGCAACAAGTCAGTAACACAAGAGTAAGTGTCAGTTGGCTTTTTCATAGTCGATCTTTGAGAGTATCTCTACCACTCCTGCAGTCTCTAGAGAGTTGAAAACAGCAGGTCTGGGACAGGAGCATGTCCGGTGAACAGGTCAGGGTTCTATAGCTGCAGGCAGAACACTTGGAACTGGAGCAGCAGCACGGCCAGGTGAACTGGGGACAGCAAGGAGCCATCAAGCCAGGTAGTCCTGAGGCATAGGGTTCAGGTCCTCCGAGAGAGAGAAAGAAAGAAAGAAAGAGAAAGATAGAATTAGAGAGAGCATATTTAAATTCACACAGGACACCGGAAAAGACAAGAGAAATACTCCAGATGTGACAGACTGACCCTAGCCCCCCGACACATAAACTACTGCAGCATAAATACTGGAAGCTGAGACAGGAGGGGTCAGGAGACACTGTGGCCCCATCCGATGAAACCCCCGGACAGGGCCAAACAGGTAGGATATAACCCCACCCACTTTGCCAAAGCACAGCCTCCACACCACTGGAGGGATATCTCCAACCACCAACATACCATCCCGGGACAAGGCCGAGTATAGCCCACAAAGATCTCCGCCATGGCACAGCCCAAGGGGGGGCGCCAACCCAGACAGGAAGACCACGTCAGTGACTCAACCTACTCAGGTGACGCACCCCTCCCAGGGACAGCATGGAAGAACACCAGTAAGCCAGTGACTCAGCCCCCGTAATAGGGGTAGAGGCAGAGAATCGCAGTGGAAAGAGGGGAAACCGGCCAGGCAGAGACAGCAAGGGCGGTTCGTTGCTCCAGCCTTTCCGTTCACCTTCACACCCCTGGGCCAGACTACACTTAATCATAGGACCTACTGAAGAGATAAGTCTTCAGTAAAGACTTAAAGGTTGAGACTGAGTCTGCGTCTCTCACATGAGTAGGCAGACTATTCCATAAAAATGGAGCTCTATAGGAGAAAGCCCTGCCTCCAGCTGTTTGCTTAGAAATTCTAGGAACAATTAGGAGGCCCGCGTCTTGTGACCATAGCGTACGTGTAGGCATGTACGGCAGGACCAAATCGGAAAGATAGGTAGGAGCAAGCCCATGTAATGCTTTGTAGGTTAGCAGTAAAACCTTGAAATCAGCCCTTGCCTTAACAGGAAGCCAGTGTAGGGAGGCTAGCACTGGAGTAATATGATCACATTTTTTGGTTGTAGTCAGGATTCTAGCAGCCGTATTTAGCACAAACTGAAGTTTATTTAGTGCTTTATCCGTGTAGCCGGAAAGTAGAGCATTGCAGTAGTCCAACCTAGAAGTAACAAAGGCATGGATTCGTTTTTCTGCATCATTTTTGGACAGAAAGTTTCTGATTTTTGCAATGTTACGTAGATGGAAAAAAGCCTTCCTTGAAACAGTCTTGATATGTTCTTCAAAAGAGAGATCAGGGTCCAGAGAAACACCGAGGTCCTTCACAGTTTTATTTGAGACGACTGTACAACCATCCAGATTAATTGTCAGATTCAACAGAAGATCTCTTTGTTTCTTTGGACCTAGAACAAGCATCTCTGTTTTGTCCGAGTTTAAGAGTAGAAAGTTTGCAGCCATCCACTTCCTTATGTCTGAGACACAGGCTTCTAGCGAGGGCAATTTTGGGGCTTCACCATGTTTCATTGAAATGTACAGCTGTGTGTCATCCGCATAGCAGTGAAATTTAACATTGTGTTTTCGAATGACATCCCCAAGAGGTAAAATATATAGTGAAAACAATAGTGGTCCTAAAACGGAACCTTGAGGAACACCGAAATTTACAGTTGATTTGTCAGAGGACAAACCATTCACAGATCCTAGTTTCTGGGAGTGAGTAGCAGGCAGTTTACTCTGGGCACGTCAGTCATCCAAGCTACTCAATACTGCCACCATCCATAAGAAGTTAAATATTGCAGGTTAGCCTGTCATAAAAAAAGAAAGATTTTAAACGTATTCCACAGTTATTATCATATTGTTTGACATCATTGGCTGTCAAGCATGTAAATGTGGCCGCGTTTGACATTGCAGCCGACTTTGAAGGCGAGTCAAGACTGACTGATCTACAAATAATCTGAAGTAGTTATTTATCATGCAAGGTGATTTGTAGATCAGTCAGTCAGTCAGAATTTACCCGTCACACGTCACAGTTTTGATGCTCTTGAACACAGCCTGTTTGAATGAGGAAGGAAGCCATCTCTGAATCAGCATCTTGGTCACAGACATAGAGTTGGATAGAGGGCACAGATTTGCTTCTTTTCATGATGGCTTCTGTTACAATATCGGCAGCGCAACTGAGGGCTCTCTCTATTTTAAAGTAGTACATTTCTTCTTCTTCAACCTCCATGATTTTAATGACAGTCGATAAACAAACTGGAAGGATGCATACAACGTTATGCCCATGCTTAAACAGCCTTTGTAGCTAGTGTGCCTTTTATCCAACTCTATGGTCTTTCACGACTTCAAAGTTATGTCAACCACAGACCTCATACCTCACAGTCAGTGTCTGTTTCCTCAGACTGACAGATAGTTCATTACAAGACCTCTCTCCCCTTCACTCTGTAAGTAAGCTTGACAATATCTTAAAAAGCTCAGACAGTGGTAGATTATAGTAGATTGTTGTGTTTAGGAGTAGTATTAACATGAGACACAGTGATGGTGGGTTGTGTTTAGGAGTAGTATTAACATAAGACACAGTGACGGTGGGTTGTGTTTAGGAGTAGTATTAACATGAGACAGTGATGGTGGGTTGTGTTTAGGAGTAGTATTAACATGAGACACAGTGATGGTGGGTTGTGTTTAGGAGTAGTATTAACATGAGACACAGTGATGGTGGGTTGTGTTTAGGAGTAGTATTAACATGAGACACAGTGATGGTGGGTTGTATTTAGGAGTAGTATTAACACGAGACACAGTGATGGTGGCTTGTGTTTAGGAGTAGTATTAACATGAGACACAGTGATGGTGGGTTGTGTTTAGGAGTAGTATTAACATGAGACACAGTGATGGTGGGTTGTGTTTAGGAGTAGTATTAACATGAGATGCAGTGATGGTGGGTTGTGATTTTGTTGGTTTAGATGCACACACTCAGTTTCACTTCCCTGTTCTACTTTCCTGTCTGTCCTCTCACAGGCCTCCTGAATCATATTAGAAATCTATAGATGCACATTAGACTATACAGAATATGGTCCTCTGTAACTCAGATGGTAGAACATGGCACCTGCATCATAATGGGTTTGGTTCCTGGGACCACCCATATGTAAAATATATGCACACGACTGTATATTGCTTTGGGTAGTTGAGTCTTCTAAGTGGTATTATTTATGTACAGCAGACTACAATAGACTTCACAGTCAATACAGCAGGCTGTGGTGATGTTCATTGATGTCTCTGCTAGATAAAGCTACTACCAGTACTGTACACCAGAGGAGACTGGTGAGTGGATATATAGGAGGATGGACTCATTATATTGGCTGGAATGACGGGAACAACATTCATTGTATTCCCATTACTTCCCAAATGAATGAGGACATCATGAGGACTGGAGGCTGCAGTAATGTTGAGATGCCAGTAGGGAGAGATCTAGTCTAGAACACTGGAACCTTCAGTACCACTTTGATGCTGCTGATGAGGAGTGACGGTCATGGGTGTATAAATTAAATGGGTTCTAATTGGATGACATCATGGAACTTTGACCTGTATATACAGAACTCAGAATGGCAAGGCAACACAATACATTGTTAACGTTATAAATAGTTGTCACAGCGTCCACAGAAGGTGGCGCCCCTCCCCGGTCGGGCGGTGCTCGGCGGTCGTCGTCGCCGGCCTACTAGCTGCCACCGATCTACATTTCTGTGTCTTTTGGTTTTGTCTGTCTAGGTCCGCACCTGTTCCTTGTTAGTCATTAGTGGGGGGGTATTTAGTTTGTCTTTTTTGTTTGGGAATTTGTGCGGGATTACTACATGTGATGTTCTGTGTGGTAGTCGGCATTTTGCGCTGCTTCAGCTACGCCGCGTAATTTTTGGATTAGGCATTAGGGTTGCCGGGCTGCGCCCCGTATGTTTTTATTTTGGAGCTGTCCTCCTGTCTTGTGTTCTGCGCACCCTGCCTTGTGGCGACTTTATTTATCAGTGAATATTAAACATCTGTTCAAACGGACCTTTGTGTCCTGCACTTGACTCTAGCCCTTTCCTGCCATAAAGGATAGCTCTGACAATAGTACAGTCAACACATTGTTTACATGGATCTGTATGTTGTATAAAGATCACATTGGAAATGAACACATATTTTAAATAAAATAATTGTAGGGCCAGACTCGTCTTTTTCACAATTTCTGTTAAAATACAGTAACAGCCCTTTTCTGACGTGCTGGTCTGGTCGTCGTGCATGTTACTGTGTTAATTAAACATGAAGGACAGTTCTGCATTAGCTACTTGTGTTCTGACTGCTTTTATAATGTTTCAACACTTACTTCTTGTTTTCACTCACTACCAGTCAGTTGACTCACTGTTCAAGACCTCTCCCCTTCACTTCACTCTGTAAGTACTCTTGATAATATCTTGAAGTATAGTTTTGGGTTATTTGTTTTTAGTCATAAGTCATATACTTGAGGGTAATGTATCATTTACTTCTTGTTATGTTTTGAGCTGTGTTTTGGTTGTTACATCAGGGCCAGTATTCATAAAGTGTCTCCCCCGGTGTGGGTGTGTGTGAATGACACAGTGGATTTATCTGAGGGCCCTTCAGGACCAGACTGATAGGGAGTAGTGTTGACATCTATACTGTGTAGGATGTGTGTTTTAACTTTTCTACATCCATAACAACCAGGTCTCTAGAATTTTATACAGACTCCATGGGCCTTATGGTTCTTCACCTCAGATGCACTCTGTGTGTGTGTGTGTGTGTGTGTGTGTGTGTGTGTGTGTGTGTGTGTGTGTGTGTGTGTGTGTGTGTGTGTGTGTGTGTGTGTGTGTGTGTGTGTGTGTGTGTCACTTGCTGTTTATCCTCACAGCTTGGGGATAGGAGATATCATTGAACCTGGTGGTCAGTCTTTAGGCTGCTGTACAGCTTGACTGACCGTAGAGGATTGAACATTTATCTTCCTATATTTGGGGTTCTGAGAATAAAACAGCTTCAGAACAATCAATGTAGAAATATGTGTTTACAGTTCTACACATCTGTTCAATAAGTGATTGTTGTTGTTGATAATGATGATGATGATTATGTAGTTATTCACCAGCAATAGAGTGAGTTGTTGTTTATGTTTCTAAGACTGCAGGGTGGGAGATGCAACAATGGCTTTGAGACAAGCAGGAAGTATGTTGGTGGTCTTTTTCTGGTCTGTGGCAGGTATGGCCCCTTTCACAACTGTTTTAGTTGCCCTGTGTTTCAATTTACAAACATGTCTAAAAGGTTAAGAGTCATAATGTTATTCTGCTGTTCTGTTTGGTGTATCTACTTCACTTTATATAGTTGTCTTTCACTCCTCATTGAGAGATGCTTATCTGTGGTTTCCATTCACACTCAACTCAGCAACTATGGCAACAAAATGTGGACCAACTTTACTGTTAGTGAGAGCCATTTTTGCTTAATTTCCATTTAATAAATGTTGTGTTGTGTGACTGTGTTTCAGTTGTACTGGGGCAGTATGGCTGGAGTGTGACTTACACCACTCAGAGTATCTGTGCCTTGAAGGGGTCAACAGTGGATCTGTCCTGCTCTTTCAGATATCCCAGAGGTCATAAAGTCACATCAACCTTCTGGTTCACTAAATGGGAGACTGAAGATATAGGTCGGGACCCAGAATATGCAGGTCATGTGGAGTATCATGGGGATAAGGAGAAAGACTGTACCCTGAGAATCACAGATCTGAGAGAGAGAGACTCATCTACGTACAGGTTCAGATTATTAACAGATCAGGAAGGAGGGACATATACTGGAAGTCCTGGAGTCACTCTGTCTGTCACAGGTACAGTAAAAACCTGCTATTATGTTCAATTACAATTAGTTCTGGACAATTGGTGTGGTGTGTATGTATGATAGTCTGTATAACATAGGATTTCTTCCATCTTTGTATTAGAGTGATAAGTCAGTGATAAAGGGATTTACAGTGATATTGTTTTTTCTCCAGGTCTTCAGGTGAAGGTGACTGGTGGACATCAGGATAAGACACTAACCTGTATCACCACCTGTACTCTGACTGACAACCCCACCTACATCTGGTACAAGAACGGACAACATCTAGATGAGAGCACCTCCCCCCAGTACAAAGACCCAGTCTCCAGTAACTATGAAGACAGTTACTCCTGTGCTGTAAAAGGCCATGAGGAGCTCCACTCTCCTGCAGTGTGTGAGTGTGAATGTAATACATTATACTGTGTTGGTTTCACTTTGTCATTTGAGAACTTTTAGCATTTCCAGAAATAACTGAGAATATAATCCAGTTGATCTCTTGTTATGTCACTGTGTTTCAGGTGTTCAGGGTCAGAGCTGCAACAGAGTGACTTACACCAAGAGGAGAATCTGTGTCTTGAAGGGGTCAACAGTGGACATATCCTGTACTGTTGGTTATTATTCCACCACATCAACATTCTGGTTTAGAAGTGATAAGTCGACCCCTGAAGACCTAACCAGAGACCAAGGGTATGCAGGTCGTGTGAAGTACACTGGAAAATACAGAGGTCCCTTCACCCTGAGAATCACAGATCTGAGAGAGGAGGACTCAGCTGAGTATCGCTTCACTTTTAAAACATACAACTTTGAATGGGGTCATAGTTTCCCAGGAACAACTCTGTCTGTCACAGGTAATACTACACTGTATGATACAACTGTATATCATATTGAATTACAGGAGAAAATACATGAACCATCCTGTTAACACAGAGGTGTATGTGGTTTTATACATATTGTTTCAGGTCTGCAGGTGAAGGTGACTCCTGCTGCAGAGGGACAGAAGACACTGACCTGTAGCACCACCTGTACTCTGACTGACAACTCCAACCCCACCTACATCTGGTACAAGAACGGACAACGTCTAGATGAGCCCACTTCCCAGCAGTACTCTGTCAATAGTTATTATTCAGACAGTTACTCCTGTGCTGTAGAAGGCCATGAGGATCACCACTCTCCTGCAGTGTGTGAGTATGAATGAAACTAGTATTTTAAGTGGTATCATTTAGAACCAATAAGAATGGTATTACTTTCTCTATCAATATTCTTAACAATATACATTGGAATGATAAACAGTTTTATAGATGTATGTATGTCAAAAAATATATATTATTCAAAAATGAAACTGTCCAATACATCTAAAACACTTAGTCTAATTATCGTTTCAGGAATTGATCAGTTACATTTTGTTTCAGGTGTTCGGGGTGAGAGTTGTATGAATGTGACTTACACCCATCAGAGTATCTGTGCTTTGAAAGGGTCAACAGTGGACATATCATGCTTTTACACACATCCCAGTTGGCATAACGTCACAGAAGTATCCTGGTTCAACAAATGGGAGTCTGGTGTAACTAAAGACCTGAGCCAGGACTCAGAGTATACAAGTCGTGTGGAATACCATCGACAAACAGACAAGGACTCCATCCTGAGAATCACAGACCTGAGAGAGAGTGACTCAACTGAGTACAAGTTCAGATTTACAACTAATGAGGCAAGATGGGGGTACAGCTTCCCTGGAACAACTCTGACTGTCACAGGTAACACTGCATAGCACATTATAACGTTTTGAAGACTCACAACGTTAATAATTAACACCAATTCTGAACCATGTACTCTTTTTTTGCTCTCCTTTCATTCAGGTTTTCAGGTGAAGGTGACTGGTGGACATCAGGATAAGACACTGACCTGTATCACCACCTGTACTCTGACTGACAACCCCACCTACATCTGGTACAAGAACGGACAACATCTAGATGAGAGCACCTCCCCCCAGTACAAATACTCAGCCTCCAGTAACTATGAAGACAGCTACTCCTGTGCTGTAAAAGGCCATGAGGATATCCACTCTCCTGCAGTTTGTGAGTGTTTATTTATTAAGGGACAGATCGAAATGTACTTGGGCACGGGACGGGACAGGACTGGTCTCCAAAGTTTAAAATATTTTCACATGACCATCCCCTTGTACTGTAAAATAAATTGAACACCCTCCCCCTCATAGAATTAACTCAAAATGATGTTTACTGCCACAAATAAAAAGAACTGTAGCGGCCCTGCATTAATACACGTGAATACCGACCTAGTCACTTCAGCATGCTTTTGTGGCATGGACGATGCCACGCAGGGCTACGGGTCAGAAGTTTGAGTGTTCGCGACCATCACAAACAAGCTCGCCCTGCCTGCCTGTTCCATTACACTACGATCATATACAAAATATATGCAACAAATTTTCCACCAACAGGTTTCTGTGCCAATGCATCGCACAACCAATAAACAAAGCATTCCAACTTCGGGCACATCAATGTCATGGTTTGCGTTTTCAACACCACAATAAATAGACAATGTAAATCTGGACAAACAGAGAATACATCCCTCCCTACCTTGTAGTCTTACCCATTATTGAAGGCTTGGCTTGACAATCTCTGAATGTCATTAAACTTTTTGGTGTTTTGTAACAAATGTCTCTTTCCATTCATCAAATGGCTGCTGCAAGGTTTGGATTGATTTACTGATTGATTTCATTTGTCAGTTAAAAAAAATACGCATATACACAATATTTTTTTAAGTGAACAGGATTGCACAAGTAAGTCAGGGATGTATTTCCATTGTGGTCCCTATGTTTTACATAAATACATATACAATTATACTGAACAAAAATATAAATACAATGTGCAACAATTTCATCCATTTTACTGAGTTAGGGTTCAAATAAGGAAATCAGTCAATTGAAATAAATTCATTAGGCCCTAATCTATGAATTTCACATGACTGGGCAGGATCGCAGCCATGGGTGGGCTTTGGAGGGCATAGCCCCAACCACTGGGGAGCCAGATCCAGCCAATCAGACTGAGGTTTTCCTAACAAAAGGGCTTTATTTTAGACAGAAATACTCCTCCCTTTCATCAGCTGTCCAGGTGTCTGTTCTCAGATGATGCCGCATGTGACTAAGCCGGATGTGGAGGTCCTGGGCTGGCGTGGTTACAAGTGTTCTGTAGTTCCGAGGCCGGTTGGACGTACTGCCAAATTCTCTTAAACGACATTGGCAGAGAAATTTAAATTACATTTTCTGGCTACAGCTCTGGTGGACGTTCCTGCAATCAGCATTCCAATTGCACGCTCCTTCAAAACTTGAGACATCTGTGGCATTGTGTTGTGTTACAAAAATGCACATTTTAGAGTGGCCTTTAATTGTCCTTAGAACAAGGTGCAGCTGTATAATGATCGTGCTGTTTAATTAACCTTTTTATGGATAGGGGGCAGTATTGTCACTTTCGGATGAAATACGTGCCCGTATTAAACTGCCTCCTACTCAAACTCAGAAGCTAGGATATGCATATTATTAGTACATTTGGATAGAAAACACTCTAAAGTCTGGGCAGGATCGCAGCCATGAGTGGGCTTTGGAGGGCATAGGCCCACCCACTGGGGAGCCAGATCCAGCCAATCAGACTGAGGTTTTCCTAACAAAAGGGCTTTATTTTAGACAGAAATACTCCTCCGTTTCATCAGCTGTCCAGGTGTCTGTTCTCCATCCACCTGACATGTGTGGCAAATGAAGAAGCTGATTAACTTCTATGGGCTACGTGGGACGATGTTCAAAAGCCGAGGACAGGAGTGGTAGAGGGTAATGATTCTTAACTGTGATGTCATTGAGTCCATGGTAGTCAATACATGGACGCAGGGTCTTGTCCTTCTTTTACACAAAGATGAACCCTGCGCCAGCAGGGGAGGCAGAAGGACGGATTCTCACAGCAGCCAGAGAGTCCTCAATGTACTCCTCCATGGCCTTGGTCTCAGGGCCAGACAGGGAATATAGCCCCCTATGAGGTGGTGTGGTGCTCGGGAGAAGGTCAATACCGCAATCGTAGGAGGAAGGGAAGGGGCACGAGCCTTCCTGAAAACCTCCAGGAGGTCCTGGTACCCACTGGAATGGCGGAGAAATCTGAGTCTTTACCAGAGCCCACAGGAGGACCTCCCGGGGCAAGCTGTTCCGCCTTAAGGCAATGTGAGTGTCAGAACGTGCTCCAGACTAGGATAGAAGCAGTGGTCCAGTTGTGCCTCTGGAGCCATAAAAATCCCAAAACAACAGGAACATGGGGAGATTCAATAAGAAGAAACCTTACGGACTCACTGTGATTGCCCAACACACACAGGTTATTAATAGGAACCGTACAGTGAGTGACCCTGCCAATGGAGCGTCCGTCCATTGCACTGGCTAAGTAGGGAACGGAGAGGAGTTGTGTGGAGATAACCAGCTCATATACCAGAGTAGCGTCCATGAAGCGCTCATCAAATCAAATCAAAGAATACAACAGGTGTAGACCTTACAGTGAAATGCTTACTTACAGACTCTAACCAATAGTGTGAAAAAAAGGTGTGTGCGTGTGTGTGTGTGTATGTGTGTGTGTGTGTGTGTGTGTGTGTGTGTGTGTGTGTGTGTGTGTGTGTGTGTGTGTGTGTGTGTGTGTGTGTGTGTGTGTTTGTGTAGGTAAGTAAAGAAATAAAACAACAGTAAAAATACATTTGAAAATAAGAGTAGCAAGGCTATATACAGACACCGGTTAGTCAGGCTTATTGAGGTAGTATGTACATGTAGGTATGGTTAAAGTGACTATGCATAAATGATGAACAGAGATTAGCAGTAGCGTAAAAAGAGGGGTTGGCGGGTGGTGGGACACAATGCAAATAGTCCGGGTAAACATTTGGTTACCTGTTCTGGAGTCTTATGGCTTGGGGGTAAAAACTCTTGAGAAGCCTTTTTGTCAGCCCCAGAGTCAATGAGCACCAGGAGAGATTTAGACCGGTCAACCCACAGCAGGATAACATGGAAAGGGATACGACTAAAAGGAGCCGAAACCCTCACAGCATGGCCCACCATTGTACTCGTACCTAACCAATGAGTCTGGTCTTTACTTGACAGTTGGATTTGTAATGCCCTGTAGCACCACAATGCAGGCAACTGTTGGAGTTAAGCCTGCATAAACTCTACAACATTCGCAGAGTACGACCCTGCCTCACACAGGAAGCGGCGTATATCCTAATCCAGGCACTTGTCATCTCCCGTCTGGATTACTGCAACTCGCTGTTGGCTGGGCTCCCTGCCTGTACCATCTAACCCCTACAACTCATCCAGAACGCCGCAGCCCGTCTGGTGTTCAACCTTCCCAAGTTCTCTCACGTCACCCCGCTCCTCCGCTCTCTCCACTGGCTTCCAGTTGAAGCTCGCATCCGCTACAAGACCATGGTGCTTGCCTACGGAGCTGTGAGGGGATCGGCACCTCCGTACCTTCAGGCTCTGATCAGGCCCTACACCCAAACAAGGGCATCGCATTCATCCACCTCTGGCCTGCTGGCCCCCCTAACTGTGAGGAAGCACAGTTCCCGCTCAGCCCAGTCAAAACTGTTCGCTGCTCTGGCACCCCTATGGTGGAACAAGCTCCCTCACGATGCCAGGACAGCGGAGTCAATCACCACCTTCCGGAGACACCTGAAACCCCACCTCTTTAAGGAATACCTGGGATAGGATAGGATAAAGTAATCCTTCTAACCCCCCCCCCTACCCCCCCCCCCCCCCAAACAAAAAGATATAGATGTACTATTGTAAAGTGGTTGTTCCACTGGATATCATAAGGTGAATGCACCAATTTGTAAGTCGCTCTGGATAAGAGCGTCTGCTAAATGAGTTAAATGTAAATGTAATGTAGGCGTCGGGCAGCCGTGGATGAATGAGCAGCCGTGGATGAACGAGTGGAGCCGAGAACAGACTACCTCTCCCTCCTGCATTCCCGTAGGCACCCATTGATCCTTATGGTTAAAGCTATGAGGGAGTCGAGGTCTAGGGGTAACTCCCGAGCTGAGAGCTCGTCTTTAACCTCCTCCGATAAGACATGAAGAAAGGTATTGAACAGAGACTCTGGGTTTCAGGCACTCTCGGTGGCCAATGTGCGAAAGTCTACTGTGTAGTCTGCCACACTGCGGGGGTCTTGACGTAATCGAAGTAGCTTTCGGCCGCCTCTCTCCCGGAAACTGGAGAATCAAACACCTTCCTCACCTCTGCAATGAAATCCTCCAGACGAAGGCAAATTACGGATTGTTGCTCCCAAACCGCCGTTAGTCAGGTGAGCACCCTTCCAGACATTAGCGTTATCAGATACGCTATTTTCAAACAATCCGAAGGGAACGAAGACGGCTGCAGCTCAAAGATGAGAGAGCACTGGGAAAGAAACGCCCGGCAGGTTCCAGGATCCCCAGCATAGCGCTCCGGAGGAAGTAAGCGGATTCTCGGGAAGCCGGGGTAGGCTGTACAAAATCACCACTTGGAGGGGGATTACTGTGCGTCCGGGAGGTCTCCGTTGTGGCATGCTGCTTGATAGATAGTCCACGGAGTTGCTCAGTAATGTTTTGCAACCCTGGTCATGGCTTCCCGCCAGTGTATGGAGTCCTTCCATAAGGTTCTGGAGTAGCTCCTCATGTCTTCCAATGGTGGCTCCATGCATAGAGACAGTGTTGTGGAGCTGGTCCGAGTCTGCTGGGTGCCAGACAACATGACAAGGAAGATTTCAATTTACCGGACATTTTATGGATGTTGGCCTAATGAGCAACATTCACATATCCTTAGAAACAGCCTATAACAAATTGTAAAAAGATAAGCATTTTATTGTTAGATTATAGGAGTAAATCTGGTAGGCCAGAAACAGTCTTACTCACCTCAAGTTCATTTGTCGGAGTCAGTAGGAGCGCCGGGGTGCACTGCATTCAGTAGCTGAAACTTAATAACAGCCACAAAACACCAGACCTTCACAAATGGTTATAAACTTTATTAGGATAATATCAAAAGTAATTCAAGCCATTGCTTACAGGGAAAATACGAATAGAAGAGTCAATGTAAACCAGGGAAAAATTGCACTACCCTCTCCTGTGCACACCAAAAAAAACACACAACCCACCTCAAAGCAAAATAAATTGTTTGACAACTCTCCCCCAGTAAATTTCAATCTGTCCCTAATACATAATTGTACAACTGTAACTATTTAACTGTGTTGGTTTCACTATGTAATATTAGAACTGTTAGCATTTCTAGAAATAACTGAGAATACAATCCAGTTGACCTCTTGTTATGTCACTGTGTTTCAGGTGTTCAGGGTCAGGACTGCAGCAGAGTGACTTACACCAAGAGGAGAATCTGTGTCTTGAAGGGGTCAACAGTGGACATATCCTGTACTTATGTTGGTTATGATACAGTCACATCATCACTTTGGTTTAGTCCTAAACGGAGTGCTAGTTGGACAAATAAGTTGACACCTGAGGACCTAACCAGAGACCCAGGGTATGCAGGTCGTGTGGAGTACGCTGGAAGAGAGAGTGGAACATACAAAGGTCCCTTCACCCTGAGAATCTCAGATCTGAGAGAGGAGGACTCAGCTGAGTATCGCTTCACTTTTAAAACATACAACTTTGAATGGGGTCATAGTTTCCCAGGAACAACTCTGTCTGTCACAGGTAATACTACACTGTATGATACAACTGTATATCATATTGAATTACAGGAGAAAAAAAATGAACCATCCTGTTAACACAGAGGTGTATGTGGTTTTATACATATTGTTTCAGGTCTGCAGGTGAAGGTGACTCCTGCTGCAGAGGGACAGAAGACACTGACCTGTAGCACCAACTGTACTCTGACTGACAACCCCACCTACATCTGGTATAAGAACGGAAAACGTCTTGATGAGCCCACTTCCCAACACTACTCTAGTAATACCCTAGTAGTCTTGCGTCATTCTGCGGACAGTTACTCCTGTGCTGTAGAAGACCATGAGACTCTCCACTCTCCTGCAGTGTGTGAGTATGAAATAAACTATTATTCCACTTAGAAAGAATCAATAATTTAAGGTCAATGAGAAGGGTATTACTGCTTAATCTATAAATATTCATCATTACATAGAAAATACAGACAATGTCATAGATGTATGCATGTCTATACGTATCTCCAAATGTATTCTTGTTCATTTTTTTTGTAAGTGATAGTTTTAGATAGTCCTCTGACTTTAGATATAATTTATTGTTGACATGACGTCATTTGAGGAAGTATACAATAGTCCTAACCCTCTGACAAATTCTGCTTTACTAGATGCTCCAAAGAACACCTCAGTGTCAGTCAGGCCCTCTGGTGAAATAGTGGAGGGCAGTTCAGTGACTCTGACCTGCAGCAGTGATGCCAACCCACCTGTGGATATATACACCTGGTACAAGAAGAATGGAGCTTCACTGAAAGGATCTGAAAATACCTTCCTCATCACCAACATCAGCTCTGAGGACAGTGGAGAATACTACTGTGAGGCTGAGAGTATATATGGGAGTCTCAACTCTTCTTCTGTGTCTGTGGACATTAAGTGTAAATACACCTAACCTTCTCTTCTTTCGATCAGAGAATCACACATATTTAAAGTAATATTTAATTTATTTCAATCATAAGTCCAAGTTCCATGATGGTCCTCATGTAAAGCACCTTGTATGAACAATGTGTTACATATTGTCCACCAGATGGCCCAAAGAATACCTCAGTGTCAGTCAGTCCCTCTGGTGAAATAGTGGAGGGCAGTTCAGTGACTCTGACCTGCAGCAGTGATGCCAACCCTCCTGTGGACAAATACACCTGGTACAAGAAGAATTTAACCTCACCAAAAGCATCAGGACAGAGTTACAGCATCACTAACATCGGCTCTGAGGACAGTGGAGAATATTACTGTGAGGCTGAGAATACAATAGCATCTAAGAACTCTACTACTCTGATGATCATTGTAGCAGGTAAAGTTTCATCTTTAATACCTCAATACAAAATTACTTTCCAAAAAATATCTTAATAATTATACTTAGGATTATTACACTTTTGTTTATAACTACAGGTTGGCTTATAAAATCCCCAAGTATTAACAAGTATTATATTGATATTCTATTTTATTATTATAATAATGTTCAGTTCATTAGAACATGCTGTGTACTCATATCATCCATATTTTATTATAGTGAAACAGACCTCAGTTATGACTGCAGCTGTAGGAATCATAGTGGTTGTTCTGGTTCTCATCCTCTGTCTCTCTGGACTCATGTGGTTCAGGTGAGTTTTTTGGTTGTTTATTATTTCACTTTAGAAGATGAATTAATTAATTAATTAATTAATTCATTCATTCATTCATTCATTCATTCATTCATTCATTTGTTTACAAAACAGGAAGAAGGCCTCCAATACCACCTCTGACACAAAAGGCACAGCAGACGGTGGACAGGTGAGTCTGTTGGAATCAGAAGATGACTGTGTATGCTTTGTGGAACATTTCCACTACTCATGTTGTCTGTCCCCTCTCTCCATCAGGGAGACTCTTGTCCAGTGTATGACAACATCTCAGGCTTGGCCATGACCCCTACTGCAGCACAGACAGCAGCCACAGACGACCAGGATGATGTTCACTACACCAGCGTCCACTTCTCTCGCTCCAAAAACCAGGAAGTGCCTCAGCCCCAGAAAGAGGATGAGGATGTCCAGTACGCTGCTCTGAAATTCAACCTCCCAGTGCTGCCACCTGATGAGCATATTCTGCATTAAGGTCATTCACATGCTGCAGTTAATTGTAGATGTCATCAATAAGCAAAACAGTTGACCCTTACACGGAACCCAAACCTGCTGTGCGGGTGCGCGTGCGCCATCGTGCGCTATCGTGCATACATTTATTTTGTCCCCTACACCAAACACGATCACGACACGCAGGTTAAAATATCAAAACAAACTCTGAACCAATTACATTAATTTGGGACAGGTCGAAAAGCATTAAACATGTATGGAAATGTAGCTAGCTAGCTTGCTTTTGCTAGCTAATTTGTCATGGGATATAAACATTGAGTTGCTATTTTACCTGAAATGCACAAGGTCCTCTACTCCGACAATTAATCCACACATAAAACGGCCAACTGAATCGTTTCTAGTCATCTCTCCTCCTTCCAGGCTTTTTCATCTTTGAACTTATATAGTGATCTGCATCTAAACTTTCATAGTATTGCCACGACGACCGGCAAAACAGTTTGTCTCTCAATCACCCACGTGGGTATAACCAATGAGGAGATGGCACGTGGGTACCTGCTTCTATGAACCAATGAGGAGATGGGAGAGGCAGGACTTGCAGCGCGATCTGCGTCAGAAATAGAAAGGAGTTCTATTCTAGCCCTTGGCATCGCAGACGTCGTTGGCAGCGTGCGAGCAGTGTGGGTGCAATAATTGAATAACATATATTTCTACATTTATTTTGCGACGCTTGCGCACCCGACGTGTCCGGTCTGCATGTAAGTGACCACTATGAACCCAAACTATGAACCCAAAAATGGAAATCTTAATACAATTACTATGACATGTCTATAATGAGGGAGTGATGTGATGATGGTTTTGAGGAACTGTTCTTCTGTTCCAAATGGCACCATATTCCCTATTTAGTGCACTACTTTAGACAGAGCCCTATAGGGTGCCACCATTTGGGACGCTGTCTTTGTTTCATTTTTGTTTCTCTCTCTTCAGCAGCACAAGCAGCTGAGGAGGACTCCTCTGTTCTCTACAGTACAGTCAACAAACCCTGAACCAAGAAGACCCGAACACAACAAACCCAGAAAGAAGACCTGAACAGAACACGTTTGACAAAAACCTTGTATATCTGGACCTGTAAATTTAAACAAGTAATATGTGTAATGCCTGTGGAGGTGTGGAATATTGACCATTATAAACCAGGTGGTTTGAGCCATGAATGCTGATTAGCTGAAAGATGTGGTATACCAGACCGTATACATGGATATTTAAATTTGTATTTACTGGTCTAAGTACATTGGTAACCAGTTTAAAATAAGGCACCTCTGGGTTTGTTGTATGTGGCCATATACCACGGCTAAGGGCTGTATCCAAGCACTCCGCGTTGCGTTGTGCATAAGAACAGCCCTTAGCCGTGTTATATTGGCCATATACCACACCTCCTCTGGCCTTATTGCTTAAGTTTATAATAGCAATAAGGCACTTCTGGGGCTTGTGGTATATGACCAACATACTGTTCCACGGCTTATTTTAAACTGGTTAACAAAATAAATAGAACAGTAAACAAGTATTTTTACGTCATACCCGTGGTATATTGTCTGATATAAAAAATAGACTTCTGAAATGCTGTTTCAGCCAATCAGCATCCAGGAACCAAACTACCCAGTTTATAATAGTGTATTATAATATATGCCATCCTGTAGACACTTTTATTCAAATTCACTGTTATTACAGTCATGTTTGAATACACATTTCGTATGGGAAGTCCCAGCAGGAATGGAACCAATGCATCATGCTGTACCAACTGAGCCACAGGACTACTCTATTGAAACTTAGAGTAGGAGTTCTGATCTCAGGTCAGTTATGACTTTGAAACAATGATGAATAAGACAGGGACTTAACATTTTTTTAAATATATTTTTCATTTGAAAAATGTTGTATTTCTGACGTCGGCAACCTTGAGTTCCAGTAAAATTTTACAGTGCATTCGTAAAGTATTCAGACCCCTTGACTTTTTCCACGTTTTGTGATGAGACAAGCTTATTCTCAAATTGATGAAGTTGTTTTCTTTCCTCATCAATCTCCACACAAAACCCAATAATGATGAAGCAAAAAAGATTTTTAGAAAATTTTGCAAATGCATAAATACAACAAACTGCAATATCACATTTACATAAGTATTCAGACCCTTTAATCAGTACTTTGTCGAAGCGCCTTTGCCAGCGATTACAGCCTTGAGTCTTCTTGGATATGATGCTACAAGATTGGCACAGATGTATTTAGGGAGTTTCTCCCATTCTTATCTGCAGATTCTCTTAAGCTTGGTCATGTTCAAATCAAATCAAATCAAATCAAATGTATTTATATAGCCCTTCTTACATCAGCTGATATCACAAAGTGCTGTACACAGATATTTTCAGGTCTCTCCAGAGATGTTCGATCAGGTTCAAGTCTGGGCTCTGGCTGGGCCACTCAAGGACATTCAGAGATTTCTCCCGAAAGCCACTCCTGCGTTGTCTTGGCTGTGTGCTTAGGGTCCTTGTCCTATTGGAAGGTTGAACCTTCGCCCCAGTCTGAGGTCCTGAGCCCTCTTGAGCTGGTTTTCATCAAGGATCTCTCTGTACTTTTCTCTGTTCATCTTTCCCTCTATTCTGACTATTCTCCCAGTCCCTGCCACTGGAAAACATCCCCACAGCATGACGCTGCCACCACCGTGCTTCACCGTAGGGATGGTGCCAGGTTTCCTTCAGACGTGACGCTTGGCATTCAGGCCAAAGAGTTTAATATTGGTTTCATCAGACCAGATAATCTAGTTTATCATGGTCTGAGAGTCTTTAGGTGCCTTTTGGCAAACTCCAAGCAAGCTTTCTGTAACGGCTGTCGTCGGAAGAAGACCAAGGTGCAGCGGAGTTAGTGTTCATCATAAAAGGTTTTAATGATCAACGAACACTATACAAAAGAAACCAAAAAACGACTAGCAACAGTTCTGTAAGGAACACACTAAACAGAAAACAATTACCCACAAAACCCAAAGGAAAAACATGCTCCTTATGTGTGACTCCCAATCAGCAACAATGAGCTTCAGCTGTGCCTGATTGGGAGCCACACACGGCCCAAAACAAAGAAATACAAAAACATAGAGAAAGGAACATAGAACGCCCACCCAATGTAACACCCTGGCCTAACCAAAATAAAGAACAAAAAAACCCCTCTCTATGGCCAGGGCGTAACACTTTCATGTGCCATTTACTGAGGAGTGGCTTCCGTCTGGCCACTCTACCATAACCTCTTACATCTAGACATTCCGCTAGCGGAACACCTGCTCCAATATCCAATGATGGGCGAAATACAAAGTCCTCGAAAATCCGAAAACTTCAATTTTTCAAACATATGACTATTTTACACCATTTTAAAGACAAGACTCTCCTTTATCTAACCACACTGTCCGATTTCAAAAAGGCTTTACAGCGAAAGCAAAACATTAGATTATGTCAGCAGAGTACCCAGCCAGAAATAATCAGACACCCATTTTTCAAACTAGCATATAATGTCACAAAAAACAAAACCACAGCTAAACGCAGCACTAACCTTTGATGATTTTCATCAGATGACACTCCTAGGACATTATGTTATACAATACATGCATGTTTTGTTCAATCAAGTTCATATTTATATCAAAAAACAGCTTTTTACATTAGCATGTGACGTTCAGAACTAGCATTCCCACCGAACACTTCCGGTGAATTTACTAAATTACTCACGATAAACGTTCACAAAAAACATAACAATTATTTTAAGAATTATAGATACAGAACTCCTTTATGCAATCGCGGTGTCCGATTTTAAAATAGCTTTTTGGTGAAAGCACATTTTGCAATATTCTGAGTAGATAGCTCACCATCATGGCTAGCTATTTTGACACCCACCAAGTTTGGTACTCATCAAACTCAGATTTACTATAAGAAAAATTGGATTGCCTTTGCTGTTCTTCGTCAGAATGCACTCCCAGGACTTATACTTCAATAACAAATGTTGGTTTGGTTCCAAATAATCCATAGTTATATCCAAATAGCGGCGTTTTGTTAGTGCGTTCAAGACACTATCCGAAGGGTAAAGAAGGGTGACGCGCCCGGCGCGTTTCGTTACAAAAAATTTCAAAATATTCCATTACCGTACTTCGAAGCATGTCAAACGCTGTTTAAAATACATTTTTATGCGATTTTTCTCGTAAAAAAAGTCATAATATTCCGACCGGGAAACCCTGTTTTCGTTCAAAGACGAAAAAATAAAAACATGGAGTCGTCTCGTGCACGCGCCTCAGTCTCATTGTTCTCAGATCGACCACTATCCAAATGCGCTACTGTTTTTCAGCCATGGCCTGCAAAGTCATCATTCAACGTTCTGGCGCCTTCTGAGAGCCTATGGGAGCGTTAGAAAATGTCACATTACAGCAGAGATCCCCTGTTTTGGATAGAGATGATCAAGAAGGCCAAGAAATGGTCAGAGAGGGCGCTTCCTGTTTGGAATCTTCTCAGGTTTTGGCCTGCCAAATGAGTTCTGTTATACTCACAGACACCATTCAAACAGTTTTAGAAACTTTGGGGTGTTTTCTATCCAAAGCTAATAATTATATGCATATTCTAGTTTCTGGGTAGGAGTAATAATCAGATTAAATCGGGTACGTTTTTTATCCGGCCGTGAAAATACTGCCCCCTATCCATAACAAGTTGAGATTTAACAACTACTTTCAACAAAATTACCAAACCTGACTTAAAATCGAAGCTAAAATACATGCCTGCCAACAGAGCCGATAGTCTCTCCATGAATTAATATCCTAAAGCTAAGTGAACCAAATTCTCTTCCTATCTACTCCTGCTGGCCCCCCTTCTTTCTTCCTGCTACTCCCCAACCCTCAAGGTTTCAGCAGTGCAGGGGAGGATTTCTCCGTCTCCCCTTCTATCTGTCTCCAGCTTTTTCTCATAACAGAAAGTATCAAATATGGGTTGTTTCCAAATATTGACTAAATGTCTCATTGTCTCCTTGGTTGCACTCCTGAATTTTAGAAAAATCAACCTGTCTAGATATTGCATATCTACTTAAATGTATCTCGATACCCTCAATGATCCTGGATCACCTACAGATGTCATATATCCCTGTCCTGTTGACATAAGACTACCATTATTAACCTGTCTGGGGTATGTGGGACGATTTCGTCCCACCTACGTAACAGCTACTGAAATTCCAGTGGCGCGATTTTTGAATCGTTAGAAATACTATTACTTCAATTTCTCAAACATATGACTATTTTACAGCTATTTAAAGACAAGAATCTCGTTAATCTAACCCCACTGTCCGATTTCAAAAAGGCTTTACAACGAAAGCAAAACATTAGATTATGTCAGCAGAGTGCCCAGCCAGAAAAAATCAGACAGCCATTTTTCAAGCTAGCATATCATGTCACATAAACCCAAACCACAGCTAAATGCAGCACTAACCTTTGATGATCTTCATCAGATGACACACCTAGGACATTGTGTTATACAATACATGCATGTCTGTTCAATCAAGTTCATATTTATATCAAAAAACAGCTTTTGCATTAGCATGTGACGTTCAGAAAACGCATAACCCCCGGCAAACTTCCGTTGAATTTACTAACAGTTTGCTAAATTACTCACGATAAACGTTCACAAAAAGCATAACAATTATTTTAAGAATTATAGATACATTACTCCTCTATGCACTCGATATGTCCGATTTTAAAATAGCTTTTCGGATGAAGCACATTTTGCAATAATCTAAGTACATAGCCCGGCATTACAGGGCTAGCTATTTAGATACCCACCCAGGTCAGCATCCACCAAAATCACATTTCCTATAAGAAAAATGTTCTTACCTTGCTTGTTCTTCATCAGAATACACTGCCAGGACTTCTACTTCAATAACAAATGTTGGTTTGGTCCCAAATAATCCATCGTTATATCCAAACAGCGACGTTTTGTTCGTGAGTTCTAGAATGCTTCTTCCCGGTTTCGCGCATGGCGCATTGGCGTGTCAAAAATGTCTAAATATTCCATTACCGTACTTCGAAGCATGTCAACCGCTGTTTAAAACCAATTTTTATGCCATTTATGTCGTAGAGAAGTGATAATATTCCGACCGGGAGTATGCATTGAGCCTAATAAAATTTCTCCTCAGAAGCGACTCATGCACGCGCATCATTCAAAGGTCCTCGGAGCAGCCACTTACAAAAGGCGATAATCTGTTTCAACCTGAGGTTCCCTCGTAAACCTTCAGTTATTTCGCGGGCTCTGAGAGCCTATTGGAGCCCTGGGAATTGTCACGTTACAGCTAAGATCCTTACTTTTCAATAAAAAGATGCAAGACGCACGACTCCTTGTCAGACAGGGTACTTCCTGCTTGAAACCTTGTCAGGTTTTTGCCTGCCATAGGAGTTCTGTTATACTCACAGACACCATTCAAACAGCCACATTGAAAAGCCATTTGGATGGTGAATTTAAGGTCATTGGTGATATTGATTTTAAGGGAATTTGTAGAACTGATAATTATGATGGAGTTAAAGTTCTTAGACACAATTGATAATTTTAACCAATGAGAAGACTAAAAGGGCAAAGCCTTAGACTAAGGGTAGGCTTCCTTAAGTCTATTTTCCTAGAACAATAAGAGTACAATCATTTTTCTTGGTGGAGAAAATCAGATTAGTCATTTTGATCTGATTATGTTATTTGAAAATGTTTTGACCAGTAGCAGGGGTATTTTTTACATGATCTAGATAAGTTTATTGTCCCTTAGGAAGTCAGCTGTTGTTGAATTCAGTGTAAGAGATTAAACACAACAAGGCTGTGGAATTGATATAATAGTATTACTATATTTTGTTGTGAATAAGTTTAACCTGTCTGGGCTAGGGGGCAGTATTGAGAATTTTGGAAAAAATATGTGCCCATTTTTAACTGCCTCCTACACCAACTCAGAAGCTAGAATATGCATATTATTGTTCAGGTTTGGATAGAAAACACCCTAAATTTTCTAAAACTGTTTGAATGGTGTCTGTGAGTATAACAGAACTCCTATGGCAGGCAAAAACCTGACAAGGTTTCATGCAGGAAGTGGCCTGTCTGACAAGGAGTCGTGCGTCTTGCATCTGTTTATTGAAAAGTAAGGATCTTAGCTGTAACGTGACAATTCCTAGGGCTCCAATAGGCTCTCAGAACCCGGGAAAAACCTGAAGGATGACGAGGCGGCCTCTGGCTGAAACAGATTATCGCCTTTGGTAAGTGGCCGATCAGAGGACCATTGAATGAGGCGCGTGCACGATTCGCCCCCGTGGAGAAATTTCATTCGGCTGTTTAGGCTCATTGCAGATTCCCGGTCGGAATATTATCGCTTTTCTACGAGATAAATGGCATAAAATTGGTTTTAAACAGCGGTTGACATGCTTCGAAGTAGGGTAATGGAATATTTAGACATTTTTTGTCACGCCATGCGCCATGCTCGTGACCGTGATGTAGCATTCTGATAGTGTCTAGAACTCACGAACAAAACGTCGCTGTTTGGATATAACGATGGATTATTTGGGACCAAACCTACATTTGTTATTGAAGTAGAAGTCCTGGCAGTGTATTCTGACGAAGAACAGGAAAGGTAAGAACATTTTTCTTATAGGAAATGTGATTTTGGTGAAGGCTGAACTGGGTGGGTGTCTAAATAGCTAGCCCGTGATGCCGGGCTATGTACTTAGAATATTGCAAAATGTGCTTCATCCGAAAAGCTATTTTAAAATCGGACATATCGAGTGCATAGAGGAGTTCTGTATCTATAATTCTTAAAATAATTGTTATGCTTTTTGTGAACGTTTATCGTGAGTAATTTAGCAAACTGTTAGTAAATTCCCCGGAAGTTTGCGGGGGGTATGCTTTTTCTGAACGTCACATGCTAATGTAAAAACGTATAAGTTATACTTATTTTCCTGTCGTTCCTTGCGACTCTTGACTTTATCAATATATCTTTCGCACACGTAACTAATTATCTTTTTCCATTATTAACCTAGAATTTGGAGAATAATTATTATGACACATTGATTCTATCTCACGCGTAGAAGAACTACTCAGTCTTTCTCGCGACTCTCGACTTTATCAATATATCCTCTATGTGTAACAACAGCCATTATTTTCCTTAATTATCAATATAGAGTTATTCTGCTAGAATGATTGATCCCCCACACCGATCCTGACTCACGCATAGACAAACACCGCAACCCGTTTTATTTTTAGGTTTTACTGCCTGTTTTTTTTTCTCGCGATTGTTGACTGGATTCTCCTCTCATGCAATCACTCATCCCAGCATAATCACTCTATCTCTCTCGAAACTTTATCTATAGAGGGGACTCTTGATCGGACATTAGGTCGCATACGTATGCAACTATAAACTATTTTCCAGGGGTTGTAAAGCCCTAGTTAACAGCCTATTTATCTGTTGCTCCATGTAACTCTTGACAATAATATCTGTTTCTCACTCCGCCATATTAGGTCTCTCTTCTCCCATGGATAATCAGACCTAGGTTGCGCCTCCGGAAGATCTGACCATCCCCTCCTAGACGTATTTAGACAGGCGACCTATATTAATGTAAACATGTCTCTGTCCTCCTCCCTCATAATTATATTACTATATTTCGCCTTCCAATTTACGTTTCCTGCCAATGTCTTTCCACCAATTTTACGTTTTAGGTACTCAACATTTAGCTAGTTTATATTGGTAGTGGCCACAGATACCATGGAGTCATTTCGGACCCCTCCTCCTCCTGTTTGAACTTATACCCGATTCCTATCTTTCATTTGCACAGAATACTTGGTTCCCTTTAAAACATTTTTCTCCACACAAACTTATAAAGACAGGTCACCAGATACAAACTCCCTTCCGGATAGTTCCAGCGTCTAACACCCAGAGTACATTAAAATCCTCTAATCGCTCCCGCCTTTCACTCTCACATCAATTGTTTCCTCATTTAATGCCAACACACAGTTGTATCCTTCATTCCATCATGCAATGCAGACACACAGGTGCATTACTCATTCCTTATTTAACTTCTTACATCTACACGTTCCGCTAGCGGAACGTCTGCTCCAATATCCAATGATGGGCGGGGCGCGAAATTCAAACTCCTCTAAATCCGAAAACTTACACTTTTCAAACATATGACTATGTTACAGCTATTTAAAGACAAGACTCTCCTTTATCTAACCAAACTGTCCGATTTCAAAAAGGCTTTACAGCGAAAGCAAAACATTAGATTATGTCAGCAGAGTACCCAGCCAGGAATAATCACACAGCCATTTTTCAAGCTAGCATATCATGTCACATAAACCCAAACCATATCTAAATGCAGCACTAACCTTTGATGATCTTCATCAGATGACACACCTAGGACATTGTGTTATACAATACATGCATGTCTGTTCAATCAAGTTCATATTTATATCAAAAACCAGCTTTTTACATTAGCATGTGACGTTCAGAACTAGCATTCCCACCGAACACTTCCGGTGATTTTACTAAATTACTCACGATAAACGTTCACAAAAAGCATAACAATTATTTTAAGAATTATAGATACAGAACTCCTCTATGCACTCGATATGTCCGATTTTAAAATAGCTTTTCGGATGAAGCACATTTTGCAATAATGTAAGTACATAGCCCGGCGTTACAGGGCTAGCTATTTAGACACCCACCCAGTGTAGCCTTCACCAAAATCACATTTCCTATAAGAAAAATGTTCTTACCTTGCTTGTTCTTCATCAGAATACACTGCCAGGACTTCTACTTCAATAACAAATGTAGGTTTGGTCCCAAATAATCCATCGTTATATCCAAACAGCGACGTTTTGTTCGTGCGTTCTAGACACTATCCCAACGCTAAATCTCGGCCACGAGCATGACGCAAAATATGACAAAAAATTTCGAAATATTCCATTACCGTACTTCGAAGCATGTCAACCGCTGTTTAAAAACCAATATTTATGCAATTTATCTCGTAGAGAAGCGATAATATTCCGACCGGGAATCTGCCTGTCTGTAAACTGAGGAAAAAACCAAAAGCCGGGGGCGGGGCGTGTCACGCGCCTAAGGCTTAGTCCATTGACTGACCACTCAGCATTTGCTCTCGTGTGCTTCAGCCAGGGCTTTGAATGACATCATTCCTGTTTTTCCCGGGCTGTGAGACTCCATTGTTGACGTGAGAAGTGTCACGTGAGAGCAGAGATCCTTTGTAAACGACAGAGATAATAAAGAAGGGCAAGAAATGTTCAGACAGGGTACTTCCTGAACAGAAGCATCTCAGGTTTTTGCCTGCCATAGGAGTTCTGTTATACTCACAGACACCATTCAAACAGTTTCAGAAACTTTGGAGTGTTTTCTCTCCAAAGCTAATAATTATATGCATATTCCAGTTTCTGGGCAGGACTAATAATCAGATTAAATCGGGTACGTTTTTTATCCAGCCGTGAAATTACTGCCCCCTAGATGTAACAGGTTAATGTAATCATACAGGTGCTATTCCCCAAAACATTGAATAAAGCTTACTAACCTTGTTATTTGCAGCTGAGTTTTTCAATGTTTGTTGAATCTCATCACCACCTCTGTCGCATACCAGTTTGCCACCGGCCTGTAAAGAACCCACAGTAAAGGGCCAGGTCTTTGACTTACGGATTTTTCATCTGCCCGTGCACTGTTTCGGTGTCTCCTTGGAACGACAGCGGCAGTTTTTTGAGATCCGGCTCGAATAGGACCAATTGTTAGAATAATTTGATATCTTGATGATAATAATCAATAATCAATTCGCCTTGACTAATGCCCAAGGTTTGTAAGACAATGGGTTAAATAATTAGGCAAGGACTCAGCTTTCTACAAAAGGTTTCTGTAGCTTTATTCAGAGAACGTTCTGAGGTCAGGATAACAAAACAGTCATTTTATAGTTCTTGCTTACTTACGCACATGCATTTACACACAAACTGTTGGTAACCTGCATCCCCCATTGACTTCCCACACTGTTTATCACTACCTAGCTCAGCCTGTTCCTTTCCCTCAAGGTTAGGAATCCTTTGAAGTTTTACTCCCTTTACCATCTGTCCCCTGCTCTCTAAACTAATTACATACACACATTTCTTTCCCTCTCCAGTGGTTCCTGGACTTTCTGGAACTAATCAGACCAATCGATCACTACATTGATCATTACATTGATTATTCATTAACCATGCTGTATGACTAATAATTCATCATGGTTTATTGATTCATTTACCTTTATTAGATAATTCCCTTATCAAGTGTTTAGCCACAAGTCATGTACTCAAGGGCCTCAGACTTGGAGTGCTGATCTAGGATCAGGTCCTCCTGGTCCATATAATTATGATCTAAATGGGAAAACTAATCCTAGATCCTACTCTCAGACACTTTGTGAATATGGACACTATCATATAATGATGATATTAAAGGTATGTGTGTGTGTGACTTGCTGTTTATCCTCACAGATTGGGGATAAGAGTTATCATTGAACCTGGTGGTCAGTCTGTAGGCTGCTGTACAGCTTGACGGACCGTAGAGGATTGAACATTTATCCTCCTATATTTGGGGTTCTGAGAATAAAACAGCTTCAGAACAATCAATGTAGAAATATGTGTTTACAGTTCTACAGATCTGTTCAATACGTTGTTGAAGACATGCAACACATCACACACATTACATACATAGTGAAATATACTTACAGACAGACAGTATTCACATAGACAGACGTAGACAGACATGCAACACATCACACACATTACATACATAGTGAAATATACTTACAGACAGTATTCACATAGACAACCATATAGCACAATACAACACAACACAATATGAGCCTGGTTCATTTTCAGTAATGAGGCCCTGTACCCCATTTACAGTTTCTACTTCAATGTATCAGGTGGAGTTATTCACCAGCTATAGAGTGACTTGTTGTTTATGTTTCTAAGACTGCAGGGTGGGAGATGCAACAATGGACTTGAGAACAGCAGGAAGTGTGTTGGTGGTCTTTCTCTGGTCTGTAGCAGGTATGTTATCATTCATAATTATATTATAGTATCCTTAGACATTTCTAAAAGCATACAGATCTTAATATTATTCTGGTGTGTTCAGTGGTGTCACCTGTTAGGAATCCACTTCACCACTTCACTTTATTAGCTGAATTTCACACCTCAATAAGTGTAGCTGTGGTTTCCATTCACACTCAACTCAGAAACTAGAGACACAAAGTGTGAACACACCCTACTGTTAGTGTAAGCCAATAGGTAATACCCTTGTGTGAATGTTTCAGTGGTACTGGGGTCAGACTGGTTGGAGTGTGACTTACACCAAGAAGAGTATCTGTGTATTGAAGGGGTCAACAGTGAACCTGGCCCTGGCCTGCACTTACAAGTATCCCAGAGGTCATAAGTGAGAGGTTATTTTCCCGACACAACACTCCGAGGGCCCTCACCTCCTCCCTGTAGGCCATCTCATTGTTGTTTGTTATCAAGCATACCACTGTAGTGTCGTCTGCAAACTTGATGATTGAGTTGGAGGCATTCATGGCCACGCAGTCATGGGTGAACAGGGAGTACAGGAGAGTTCTCAGAACACACCCTTGTGGGGCCCCAGTGTTGAGGATCAGCAGGGTGGAGATGTTGTTTCCTACCTTCACCACCTGGGGGCGGCCCGTCAGAAAGTCCAGGACCCAGTTGCACAGGGCGGGGTCGAGACCCAGGGTCTCGAGCTTAATGACGAGTTTGGAGGGTACTATGGTGTTGAATGCTGAGCTGTAGTCAATGAACAGCATTCATACATAGGTATTCCTCTTGTCCAGATGGGATAGTGCAGTGTGCATTGTGATGGCGATTGCATTGTCAGTGGACCTATTGGGGCGGTAAGCAAATTGAAGTGGGTCTAGGCTGACAGGTAGGGTGGAGGTGATAAGATCCTTGACTAGTCTCTCAAAGCACTTCATGAGTGCAATGGGGCATTAGTCATTTAGTTCAGATACCTTAGCTTTCTTGGGAACAGGAACACTGGTTTCCATCTTGAAGCATGTGGGGACAGCAGAGTGGGATAGGGATTGGTTGAATATGTCCGTAAATACACCAGCCAGCTGGTCTTTACATGCTCTGAGGACGCGGCTAGGGATGCCGTCTGAGCTGGCAGTCTTGTGAGGGTTAACACGTTTAATGTTTTACTCACGTCGGCCACAGAGGAGAGCCCACAGGTTTTGGTAGCGGGCCATGTCAGTGGCACAGTATTGTCCTCAAAGCGAGCAAAGAAGTTGTTTAATTTGTCTGGGAGCAAGACATTGATGTTTTCTTTTAGTAATCCCTGATTGACTTTAGACCCTGTCACATGTTTGAGCCATTGAATTGCTACTCTACTTTGTCTCAATACTAACGCTTTGCTTGTTTGATCGCTCACCGAGTCAGCGTATACATCAATGTTGTTGTCTGAGGCTATCCGCAACATATCCCAGTCCACGTGATCAAAGCAATCTTGAAGCGTGGAATCCGATTGGTCAGACCAGCGTTGGATAGACCTGAGCACGGGCATTTCCTGTTTTAGTTTCTGTCTATAGGCTTGGAGCAACAAAATGGAGTCAAGGTCAGATTTGTCGAAGGCAGGGCGGGGTAGGACTCAGCTGAGTATCTTTTCACTTTTAAAACTTACAACTTTGAATGGGGTCATAGTTTCTCAGGAACAACTCTGTCTGTCAAAGGTAACACTACCGTGTATGATACAACTGTAAATCATATTGAATTACAGGATAAAATAAATTAACCATGCTGTTAACACAGAGGTCTATGTGGTTTTATACATATTGTTTCAGGTCTGCAGGTAAAGGTGATTCCTGCTGGAAAGGGACAGAGGACACTGACCTATAGCACCACCTGCACTCTGACCGACAACTTCAGCCCCAACTTCATCTTGTACAAGAACAGACAACCTGTAAAAAAGGGCTCCTCCCCATGTACTCCATCAGCAGTGAGGATGCAGACAGTTACTCCTGTACTGTAAAAGGCCGTGAGGATCTCAGATCTCCTGTAGTGTGTGAGTACAGTACAATAGTACTGTCACGCCCTGGTCTGTTTCACCTGCCCTTGTGATTGTCTCCACCCTCTCCATGTGTCGCTTATTTTCCCCAGTGTATTTATCCCTGTGTTTCCTGTCTTTCTGTGCCAGTTCGTCTTGTATGTTCAAGTCAAACAGCGTGTTATCCCGTGCTTCTGCCCTTTCTATTCTCCTTTACTAGTCCTCCCGGTTTTGACCTCTGCCTTTTTTTCTGGACTCCATTCCCGCCTACCTGACCATTCTGCCTGCCCTGACCTCAAGCCTGCTTGCCATTCTGTACCTCTGGAACTTTGAACTGGTTTTGACCTTTTGCCTGTCCACGACCATTCTCTTGCCTACCCCTTTTGGATTGTTAATAAACATCTTGGACTCTAACCATCTGCCTCCTGTGTCTCTATCTGTGTCTCATCTTGTGCCTTTATAAGTACAGTATACTTGTAACAGTCGTCGTATGTAGTGGACCAAGGCGCAGCGGGTCGAGTGCTCATCTTAACTTTTATTTAGAACACTTAATAAACAAAACAAGAAAACGATCGACCGAACAGGATTACAGGCTAAACACAGCTATACAACCAGAACTTCCCACAAAGGGACAGGTGAAAACAGGGCTACTTAAGTATGACTCTCAATCAGCAACAACGATGTACAGTTGTTCCTGATTGAGAGCCATACTAGGCCAACAAAGAAATACACAACATAGACAGAACATAGAAATATGAAATATAGAACATAACCCAAAAAACCCCGGAATACTCTAACCAAACACCCCTCTACATAAACACATATACTAACACACCCCGAAACACATAAAACAAATACCCCCCTGCCACGTCCTGACCAAACTACAATAACAAATAACCCTTTTACTGGTCAGAACGTGACAATACTACTTAGCAAGTATCATGCATCTTACTTTATCAATCATTACAGAACAAAAAGCATTTTTTTAACTTATTGTCTATATTACTTTAAATTATTATAATTTTTATGAAAGTATTGTGACATTAAGGCTTTGGGACTTTAATATTTTACATCAGATAAACCAAAGAGCACCTCAGTGTCAGTCAGTCCCTCTGGTGAAATAGTGGAGGGCAGTTCAGTGACTCTGACCTGTAGCAGTGATGCCAACCCACCAGTGGACAAATACAGTGGGGGAAAAAACTATTTGATCCCCTGCTGATTTTGTACGTTTGCCCACTTACAAAGAAATGATCAGTCTATAATTTGAATGGTAGGTTTATATGAACAGTGAGAGACAGAATAACAACAAAAAAATCCAGAAAAACGCATGTCAAAAATGTTATAAAATGATTTGCATTTTAATGAGGGAAATAAGTATTTGACCCCTCTGCAAATCATGACTTAGTACTTGGTGGCAAAACCCTTGTTGGCAATCACAGAGGTCAGAAGTTTCTTGTAGTTGGCCACCAGGTTTGCACACATCTCAGGAGGGATTTTATCCCACTCCTCTTTGCAGATCTTCTCCAAGTCATTAAGGTTTCGAGGCTGACGTTTGGCAACTCGAACCTTCAGCTCCCTCCACAGATTTTCTATGGGATTAAGGTCTGGAGACTGGCTAGGCCACTCTAGGTCCTTAATGTGCTTCTTCTTGAGCCACTCCTTTGTTGCCTTGGCCATGTGTTTTGGGTCATTGTCATGCTGGAATACCCATCCACGACCCATTTTCAATGCCCTGGCTGAGGGAAGGAGGTTCTCACCCAAGATTTGACGGTACATGGCCCCGTCCATCGTCCCTTTGATGCGGTAAAGTTGTCCTGTCCCCTTAGCAGAAAAACACCCCCAAAGCATAATGTTTCCACCTCCATGTTTGACGGTGGAGATGGTGTTCTTGGGGTCATTCCTCCTCCTCCAAACACGGCGAGTTGAGTTGATGCCAAAGAGCTCCATTTTGGTCTCATCTGACCACAACACTTTCACCCAGTTGTCCTCTGAATCATTCAGATGTTCATTGGCAAACTTCAGACGGGCATGTATATGTATTCTTGAGCAGGGGGACCTTGCGGGCGCTGCAGGATTTCAGTCCTTCATGGCGTAGTGTTACCATTTGTTTTCTTGGTGACTATGGTCCCAGCTGCCTTGAGATCATTGACAAGATCCTCCCGTGTAGTTCTGGGCTGATTCCTCACCTTTCTCATGATCATTGCAACCCCACGAGGTGAGATCTTGCATGGAGCCCCAGGCAGAGGGATATTGACAGTTCTTTTGTGTTTCTTCCATTTGTGAATAATCGCACCAAATGTTGTCACCTTCTCACCAAGCTGCTTGGCGATGGTCTTGTAGCCCATTCCAGCCTTGTGTAGGTCTACAATCTTGTCCCTGACATTGTTGGAGAGCTGTTTGGTCTTGGCCATGGTGGAGAGTTTGGAATCTGATTGATCGATTGCTTCTGTGGACAGTTGTCTTTTTTACAGGTAACAAGCTGCGGTTAGGAGCACTCCCTTTAAGAGTGTGCTCCTAATCTCAGCTCGTTACCTGTATAAAAGACACCTGGGAGCCAGAAATCTTTCTGATTGAGAGGGGGTCAAATACTTATTTCCCTCATTAAAATGCAAATCATTTTATAACATGTTTGACATGCGTTTTTCTCGATATTTTTGTTGTTATTCTGTTTCTCACTGTTCAAATAAACCTAACATTAAAATTATAGACTGATCATTTCTTTGTCAGTGGGCAAACATACAAAATCAGCAGGGGATCAAATACTTTTTTCCTCCACTGTACACCTGGTACAAGAAAAATGGATCTTCACTGAAAGGATCTGAAAAGACATACAATTTCACAACCATCAGCTCTGAGGACAGAGGAGAATACTACTGTGGGGCTGAGAATAAATATGGACGTGTCAACTCTTCTTCTGTGTCTGTGAACGTTCAATGTTAGTACACCTAACCTCATCTTTTGATCAGAGGATCACATTTAAAGGATCATCAACAGCAGCGTGGAAGAATGGAAGAACAGTCTAGCTTACTACTGTACAATTCCCATTAATTTGCTCTACTAAGTTGAGTGTGACAGTGGTGGCACCTTTCCATCCCTTTCCTGCTCCTTCAGTAATCAAGGTATTTATCTTAGGTCTACTAGCTACATGGCTTGGTTTTGTGCTTGTGTCCATTTGTGTGGCTCTCACTAACTCCTTTGTGTTGTATCCACTCAATGGGTAAGCTGTGTGTGTGTGTGTGTGTACTGCTTCTGCAAACCTAAGCCAGGCATCCAGCTTAGGATGCTCCTCCATTGTTCATTCATTCACTCACAAACACACAAACACTCAACGTGTACATGGTCATCCACCTGAACTCAACCCTGTTGATGTTGTCCACTATTGATTGCACACGTTCAGATAGTATTCTACTTTCTGTTTCTCAGTGTTTCTTCTGTGTTGTGCCTTATGAACATTACTCTGTCCTTTACTGACTTCTTCTCTGTAGTGGCCTGTTGTTGTTATTGTTGTATTGACCATGTTGTCTTTTGTTGTTATGTCCCCAGTGGCCTGGCTGTGTTGGGCCGGGCTGTGAGGTGGTGGTGGTGGTGGTCTCTGGGGGCTGGTCTAGGCAGAGAGGCAGAGGCAGGAGGAACCTGCAGTGGCTGTGGGTGTTGAGGTGTTGACCATGCCAGGCCATGCCCAGGGCCTGGCTGGGGTACAGTACTGTACTACAACAAGCAGACTTAACACCCCCTAACTAATCACACACATGGCTGGGGTACAGTACTGTACTACAACAAGCAGGCTTAACATCCCCTAACTAAACACACACACGGATGGGGTACAGTACAGTACTACAACAAGCAGGCTTAACATCCCCTAACTAAACACACACATGGCTGGGGTACAGTACAGTACTACAACAAGCAGGCTTAACATCCCCTAACTAAACACACACGGCTGGGGTACAGTACAGTACTACAACAAGCAGGCTTAACATCCCCTAACTAAACACACACACGGCTGGGGTACAGTACTGTACTACAACAAGCAGGCTTAACATCCCCTAACTAAACACACACATGGCTGGGGTACAGTACTGTACTACAACAAGCAGGCTTAACATCCCCTTTCTAAACACACACATGGCTGGGGTACAGTACTGTACTACAACAAGCAGACTTAACATCCTCTAACTAAACACACACATACTTGACTTATTTACACAAGGCTCCATGGGATATGAAATGTGTAGGCCTATTTGATCAGACCCCCTTTTGAGAAACATGTTAAAGTTGATTATCAGTCTGCAACTACCACAAGACAGTCATATCTTCTTCCTTCCTGTCCTGACTGTGATGTAAGATACCTGCCTTTCAGTCTTCTCTCCCATCTTCTCTAACTCTAACATAATGGAGGTTACATTAGTCAAATAAATCAGTGACTGAAGGGGAGAAGAAATGTAATTACACTGTAACAAGCATTGTAGTTCATTGTAATAACTCATAGTTACACAGTAATAACAACATGTAACTGGTGGTAATTGCAGTTTGTAATTACAGAGATGTAACAACGAATGGTTGTTACCATGCTTGTTTCAAAATATTTTCACTAAATTCAATAATTTATTTTATTTTTATTTTATTTAACCTTCATTTAAGGTTAAGGACAAATTATTATTTACAATGACAGCCTACCACGGCCAAACCCTAACCTGGACGACGCTGGGCCAATTGTGCGCCGCCCTATGGGACTCCCAAACACTGCTGGTTGTGTACAGCCTAGAATCGAACCAGGGTCTGTGCCTCTAGCACTGAGGTGCAGTGCCTTAGACCACTGCGCCAGTCAGGGCCCCAAATGTAGTGTTTTCTTCTCAGCTGCATCTGATTCTGTAATAACTATCACAAGGTTGTAATCTCTTTTGGACTGAAGCGCTGGGTGTCTAGAGATTACATAGGCTCTAATTACCTACCCGTGAATGCACAAAATACCTAGAAATCAAAGATGAGCTTCTCCTTTAGTCCACTTTAAAGAAGAATAATGTAGCTATGACAATTTACATTACCCTATACTAGTTGTCATCATCATGACTTAGCTAATTGATGTGTTATCCAGTTTGCAATAATAGTGCTTACTAACACTAATAAGTTAGCTGGTGTTTAGCTACATTCAAAAGGAACTAACGTTACTCATAGTGTGTTGACATAAGTATATAGCTAGCTAACTAAGGTTAAAATGCTAGGTGTGTCTTACTTAATACCATCGGGGTACCGATACCCTGAGAACAAGGTTCCGGGAAGATTAGACCATTGAGGTCATCTAACTTTAGCTAGCTAGTTAGCTAGCGAGTAGCCATTATAGCATAGCTATTTGACAGCATTAGGTAGCTAGCTAGTCAAGGTAAGAAAACTAGGTAGCTTGCTAGCTAATCTCCAGATTGCATGGGAAAGTAAATTCCGTAGATGGTAAATAGCTAGCCCGCGTAGTTGGTAGGCTTAACAAAAACGCAAGAGAAGCTAACGTTAGCTAGTTACAGTTAATAAGCCAGCAAACACTAGGCTAGCTAGAGGCTAGTTCTCGAAAACTCTAGGCGACATTCTGCCTTCTCCCTACAGTTAACAGCCATTAGATTCGCCCACGACTGCCTCATGTGAACTACAATCCTGACGCTGTGGTTTAACGCTTAGAATCGTCAATAATCATTGCGATATGGCTATCGAAACATATGGCCCTTATCCTTCGTAAGCGAGACAGAATCCTTCAAATAAAAATATACACTTACTGCAGCAGTTTTAAAACATATCCATACAGCTATGGGTGCTTCCATCCGACGAAGCTACACTTCCTGAGTTACGCTTACACACAGGTGTTCGGCGCATTCTAGATAGCTATTTAGCACAGGTGGTCTCTGCATATCTTCCATCCATTTTTCATAAACAAGCGCTGTAACATGGAGATATGGCCTTGTGGGAACACTAACCCTAACCCTCTCAAAACGTGTGTCAATTTAACCTTTTGTTTTTTGAAAATGATTTCTTGCTGATATGAAAGACAAGGTCTTTCTTCTTCCAAAACCATACTGTAAGCGATGCGTGTTAATGTACAGACCAAGCGTCGGGGATCTTAACAAAACTTCCCCCTACAAAACACGCCTTCGTCTAATGATTCTTATATGTAATGGAATAGAACTGAGAGTCATGATCAAAGGCTAGCGGCTAGCATCTATGCTAAATCTTCCAGCAGAATTCATGTATACAAAAAAGCTAAACTCATTGTATGGAAAACATACTTTCTATCTCCTGTGTTGATGTTTTTGTCTTGTCTACAACACTGTGTTTCTTTAGCAGCAATCTCTCATGTCTTTTTTTGCACATTGACCTTATTCTCAACCCTTTCTTTGTGCACTGTTAGGCCACGCCCACAGGTAGTTTCACTAAATAACGTTGTCGAACAGATGATGTTCTCATCCTGGACGGGAGGCAAGAAGGGACAAATAGCATAACGGGTAAGAAGAAATTGGAGAGAAGCATTTAACAGTAGAATGGCAGGTTCTTAAAGTAACTGTCCAGTGAAATTCTCACTTTTAAAAGTTAATTTTCTGTTAACTCACCCAAATAATTTTGTTGACTCATCAGATACTTGTATTTGCGGCCAAACTATTTTTTTTAAACTCACCTAAAACAGACTGTTTCAAAAATGCTTGCTATTTCCTAATAGAATATGATGTCATACTCCTGAGGAGGATGAGCTGGCCAATAAGTGGTCTAGAGGAGGGTGAGCTGTCCAATAAGTTATCTAGAGGAGGATGAGCTGGCCAAAAAGTGGTCTAGAGGAGGATGAGCTGGCCAATAAGTGGTCTAGAGGAGGATGAGCTGGCCAAAAAGTGGTCTAGAGGAGGATGAGCTGGCCAATAAGTGGTCTAGAGGAGGGTGAGCTGTCCAATAAGTTATCTAGAGGAGGATGAGCTGGCCAATAAGTGATCTAGAGGAGGATGAGCTGGCCAATAAGTGGTCTAGAGGAGGGTGAGCTGGCCAATAAGTGATCTAGAGGAGGATGAGCTGGCCAAAAGTGGTCTAGAGGAGAATGAGCTGGCCAATAAGTGGTCTACTGTAACTATTCTGTCAGATAAACAGCCCTCACAGTTAACGTAACTGTAATACAGGATGGCTGAACTATTTTACAGGCTGCATTACCAGGCTGTACTACCAGACCCTACCACAGGGACATAGTAAAGACAGGCTGCTTTACCAGCCCCCACCACAGGGACATAGTATAGACAGGCTGCACTACCAAACCCTACCACAGGGACATAGTATAGACAGGCTACATTACCAGACCCTACCACAGGGACATAGTATAGACAGGCTGCACTACCAGACCCCACCACAGGGACATAATATAGACAGGATGCACTACCAGACCCCACCACAGGGGGCATAGTATAGACATGCTGCGCTACCAAACCCCACTAAAAATCACTTTATTTGCCACATGCGCCGAATACAACAAGGGTAGACTTTACCATGAAATGCTTACTTACCAAGTAGACTAAAGCAAAAAGTCATAATAAAAAATAACACAATAAGAATAACAATAACAATGCTACATACACTGTACATGTAGGTGGGGGCGAAGTGATGATGCATGTACAAGAGGGGGGGTGTCAATGTAAATTGTCCTGTGGTGATTTTTATGAATTGTTCAGCAGTCTAATGGCTTGGGGTTAGAAGCTGTTGAGGAGGCTTTTGGTCCTAGACTTGGCACTCCGGTACCGCTTCCCGTTCGGTAGCAGAGAAAACAGTCTACAACTGGAGTCTCTGTCAATTTTATGGGCTTTCCTCTAACACCGCCTATTATATAGGTCCTGGATGGCAGGAAGCTTGGCCCCAGTGATGTGCTGGGCTGTTCTCACTACCCTCTGTAGCACCTTACGGTCAGATCCTGAGCAGTTGCCATACTAGGCGGTGATGAAACCGGTCAGGATGCTCTCGATGGTGCAGCTGTTGAACCTTTTGAGGATCTGTGGGCCCATGCCAAATCTTTTCGGTCTCCTGAGGGGGAAAAGGTTTTGTCGTGCCCTCTTCACGACTGTCTTGGTATGTTTGGACCATGATAGTTTGTTGGTGATGTGGACACCAAGGAACGTGAAACTCTCGACCCTCTCCAGTACAGCCCCATTGATGTTAATGGGGGCCTGTTTGGCTCGCCTTTTCCTGTAGTCCACGATCAGCTCCTTTGTCTTGCTCACATTGAGGGAGAGGTTTTTGTCCTGGCACCACAGTGCCAGGTCGCATAACCATTGAATATAGAGGAGTTTGATTTATGATTTACCCAAAAATACTACAACAATATAGAAATACATACTGTACATCTAACATTGATTTATTTTGATGTTTAGCTACAATGTTTCACCAAAGATAGTAAATTCAAATGACTCTCTTGTTTTACAAATAATGACTGAACTTTTTCTTGTACTTTTGGGACTAATCTATTGGTTTCATTGTACTTTTGGGATAATTATTTTGGTTCATTGTACTTTTGGGACTATACTATTGGTTCCATTCTAAGTATTTGGCTGTTACTGCTGTTTGTCCTGCTGTCCAAAGGGTGGAGCTGGAGAACACCAGGCTGGTGATCAGATACCCAAACCGCTTGATGCAGAGAACCCCTTCTTCTCCTCAGAGGACCAACCCTATAGGCCTCAACACTTCCTTAGCCTCCCTGTACACCTCCACATGGTAAGGACATCTGTCTGTCTGTCAAAACATCAACTTCCATTTCTAAACATATATAAGCATTTATAATGGGATAATTATGAGTTATTCTGAAGTTTTACCAATCAACTCATATGATACTTTTTGATACAGAAAAATGACAGACAAATGCTGGATTGAGCAGGCGGGAGCACAGGCATGCGGGTGAAAGTGTTTTCATATGTCCTCCATAGAGATAGATAGAGGACTCTAGTTCCCAAAAAGTCAATTTTAGCATGGGCAGCACCATTGAGGACTTCCAATTTCAATTGGGACTTCCAATGTGTTAAGGAAGGATCACATAATTCCATCCGGATCATCAGGAGGGATCAGTTAATTCATTATACTCATGAGCAAACATTCCATGACTGCAGGTGGCAGTAAATCGCTTACCTTGGCTTTATACCTGTTCAAACAACACGCTCCAGGTGGCAATATGCACCATTTCAGTTTGTTTACCAACTCATAGAAGTAGTAGAAGAAGAAAATGGACTACTTCAAAATGGAGATGGCCTCAATGGCACTGCTTAGTTCAAACTGCCCGTGAGAGCTCACTGAAGCAAAAATTGGACAGATACAAAGAAGAGTCCTCTGTCATTCTTTATGGTGACCTCTCTCTCTCTCCTCTCTCTCTCTCTCTCTTCTCTCTCTCTCTCTCTCTCCTCTCACCAGCCCTCCATCTCTCTCTCTCTCCTCCTCTCCTCTCTCTCTCTCCTCTCTCTCCTCTCCCTCTCTCTCTCTCTCTCTCTCCCTAACCCTAAATCCCCTCCTCTCTCTCTCACTCTCTCTCTCTCTCTTTCCAAACTCAAGCCTGACCAGAGAGGAAGAGACATGAAACCATTGCAACCCTGACCACCCTGACCACTGTGTATCCCTACTTTAAAAGGGAACCGGAGGCTTGGATAGAATGAGGGTGTTGGTTGGTACTTTTGTAGTCCTCTGACACAGACAGAACACTGGACATACAATATGAGTGTCACGTCCTGACCATAGTAAGAGGTTATTTCTATGGTAGATTAGGTCAGTGCGTGACAGGGGGGTGTTTTTCTATGTTTTGTATTTCTATGTTTATGTTCTAGTTTTGTATTTCTAGGTTGGCTTTGTTTGGGATGATCTCCAATTAGAGGCAACTGGTCGTCATTGTCTCTAATTGGAGGTCATATTTAAGTTGGTGTTTGTCCCACATGGGTTTGTGGGAAATTAGTTTTGAGTTTGTGTATGTTAACTCTGCGTCATGGTTAGTTGTTTTTGGTATTTAGCTTATTTATATGTACTGCATAGTTTCACAGTGTAAATAAAATGTGGAATGAAACACGCGCTGCACTTTGGTCTGCTCCTTCTTCATCCTACGACAACCGTGACAATGAGTGCGTGAAGTGTCAATCAAAGAGGAGTGCACCTCTAATTTCCTTCCCCCTCTCCCTCGGACTGAGCTGTGAAAAATGTCATCATTGATGTCAGATGATCGACATCATCTGCAGACCATATTGTGGACACTGTCTGACCTGCAAATTTACACCCCCCCACCCCTCAACACCCCCATGAAGATGTTCACACATTTCTTAAAGCCCTTCACTGACGTGTTGGTTGTCAGGAAGAGGCATCATGAAGACAGGAAGACAGCTCTGCATCACCATCTTATTCCCTCAGTACATACAGTTGTTGTGAACCACAGAACTCACACCCTTCTGTTTCATTCTCTTCTTGGACAGTAAGCTCACCTCCCCTCTCTCTCCTCACGCTGTAAGTATGCTTGATGTCTATCTTTTCATTATTATTTGTTTCTAGTCATCAAACTTCTGCAAGGCAGGAGAATTCCAACTTATGCAGGGCTTAACAATGTTTTTATACTGCTGTTTGTTTGTCTGTTAACCAAGAGATACATAAAGTAGACCTACATACAGTTTGTTTGTGTTAGCCTAGACGTACATACTGTAGACCTACATACAGTTTGTTTGTGTTAGCCTAGACGTACATACTGTAGACCTACATGGGCAGGTAAGATGTTTGGAGAATGAGGGACTTCTGTACCCTTGAGTGCCATGCATACAGGGACCTTTGAAATGTTCAATTTGATTGGTGGATTCAAATAAAGTGTTTAAAATGTGTGTGACACAGTGATTTAGCTGAGGGCCCTTTAGGACCAGTCTCACAGAGAGTGGTGTTGACATCTATACTGTCTAGGATGTGTGTTATAACTTTTCTTCATCCATAACAACCATCTCTCTAGACTTTGATACAGACTCCATTGGCCTTATGGGTCTTCAGTACAGATGCTCTGTGTGTGTGTGTGTGTGTGTGTGTGTGTGTGTGTGTGTGTGTGTGTGTGTGTGTGTGTGTGTGTGTGTGTGTGTGTGTGTGTGTGTGTGTGTGTGTGTGTGTGTGTGTGTGTGTGTGTGTGTAAGTCATTGCTGTTTAGCCTCACAGCTTGGGGATAGGAGCTATCGTTGAACCTGGTGGTCAGTCTTCAGGCTGCTGTAACAGCTTGACAGACTGTAGATGGAACATTTCTCCTCCTTTGGGTTTCTGAGAATAAAACAGCTTCAAAACAATCAATGTAGAAATCGACCGGCTCAATTCGGTCTTGAAATTGTGTTTTTTACATTGGATAAAAGTGCAAACTCGGAGCTAGAAAATGGCATATCATACACTGCAGTTGAGGAACAATGGGAAAGTATTCTGCTTTGAAAGTTGATAAACTTGTAACCTCACTTTTGAGAAAATGGCTTTTGAATGTTTTGGTACACCTACTGGAGAGCTCTTTTTTGTCTACACCCATTCAGCATTGTTCACACCCTCTTAAACGGCCCCACAAACCGTGGACCCAGCTTCCGGCAGGGCAGGCGGAGGGTCAGGTTTTGAGTTGAGAGCCAGACTCTGTTCCCCGGTGTGAACACCGGGGCCTCACTGCGGTGACGGTCTGCGGCAACTTTCTGGTGCCGTACGGCGCACGGAAGGTGGACGTGAGCGGTGTCTCAGGTTTCCTCCGCGTGCCGGAACCAGTCGTCCACCGCAAGAGCCTCGGTCTGACTCTGATTCCAAGGGGCCAGAACAGGCAGATACCCCAACACACACTGAAAGGGAGAGAGGTTAGTGGAGGAGTGGCGGAGCGAGTTCTGGGCCATCTCTGCCCAGGGCACGAACGCCACCCACTCCCCCGGCCGGTCCTGGCAGTAAGACCTCAGAAACCTACCCACATCCTGGTTAAGTCTCTCCACCTGCCCGTTACTCTCAGGGTGAAAACCTGAGGTAAGGCTGACCGAGACCCCCAGATGTTCCATGAACGCCTTCCAGACCCTTGACGTAAACTGGGGGCCCCGATCAGACACTATATCCTCAGGCAGCCCGTAGTGCCGGAAGACGTGTGTAAACAGAGCCTCCTCAGTCTGTAGGGCCGTAGGGAGACCGGGCAAAGGGAGGAGACGACAGGACTTAGAAAAACGATCCACAACGACCAGGATCGTGGTGTTACCTTGTGAAGGTGGAAAAATTGGTTAGGAAATCCACCGACAAGTGCGACCACGGCCGTTGTGGAATGGGTAAGGGTTGTAACTTACCTCTGGGTAGGTGTCTAGGAGCCTTGCACTGGGTGCACACTGAGCAGGAGGAAACATAAACCCTCACGTCCTTAGCTAAAGTGGATAACAGATAACAGGCTACATTAGACTATATATGGATAACAGGCTACATTAGACTATACAGTATATGGACAGCAGCAGTCAATACAGCAGGCTATGGTGATGATGATACTGATTCCTCTGCTAACTAATGCTACTACCAGTACTGTACACAAGGGTCAACAGTGTAACATAATATGATAGTGGTATGTTGTACTACTACAGACATCAGTGTTTGTGTGCTTCAATCTGACTTTGTCAAGTAGCCAGTGATGTGTTTCACCATTTTATCTGATTTATTTCCAGTTTGTAATGTTGATATCAGCCCAAGATTATTTGTATTTTTTTATTTAACCTTTATTTAACCAGGAAGGGCTCATTAAGATTTTAAATCTCTTTTTCAAGAGAGTCCTTGCCAAGATAGGCAGCACCAAGTCATGACAAAAATTACAGACAAACAACATGAAAAACTACAAGTAATCTCGTAAAAACCATAGAATTCACAAGAGTGTAACAAAATCAAAAACAGCAAATTAAAAACGTTGACAGGTCAGGGAATCAGTCTCAAGATCATCCATCAGTGATTTAAAAATACCAATCGAGACAAGTTCTTCCAGTTTAAAAGTATTTTTTAAGGCTTTATTATTATTGAGGACATTATTATTAGGATGGTGCAGTAATGTTGAGATGCCAGTAGGGAGAACTCTAGTCTAGAACACTGGAACCTTCAGTACCACTTTGATGCAGCTGATGAGGAGTGTACATTGAATGTGTTTGTAGAATAGAATGAATGACATCATGGATCTGACCAAATGTAAATGGAACTTTGACCTGTTCCATGTGGAACTCAGAGGGACAAGGCAACACATTCTAAGATATTATAAACATTCCATATAGAATAGTCAACATATTGTTAACATGGTTCTGTATTTAAATAAAAGTGGAAATGGGGGACATTTTGTCCATTTAAGAAATGTAGGGCCCACTCTAATACAGTAACCTCCCCTATCTGACATGCTCTTCTGGTCCTCATGCATGTTAATGTCTTAAAGAGGAAGAAAGGACAGTTCTGTATCAGCTACTTGTATCCTGACTAATTTAAATATGTATCAACCACAGAACTGACACATACTAGCAGTTGCCACTCACTACCAGTCAGTTGACTCACTGTACAAGACCTCACCCCTTCACGTCACTCTGTAAGTACTCTTGAAAATGTCTTGAAATATAGTTTTTAGTTAATTGTTTTTAATCATAAGTCATATTCTTGAGGGTAATGTATCATTTTACATCTTGTTATGTTTTGAGCTGTGTTTTGCTTGTTACATCAGGGTCAGTATTCATAAAGTGTCTCAGTGTAGGTGTGTTGATCTACATAGAGATTAGATGATTAACCCGAGCAAAAAATACATGCAAACAAACATTGTAACACTGCAGTGTGTGTGTGTGTGTGTGTGTGTACTGGCCTGTGTGTGGGTGTGAATGACACAGTGGATTTAGCTGAGGGCCCTTCAGGACCAGACTGATAGGGAGTAGGGTTGACATCTATACTGTGTAGGATGTGTGTTTTAACTTTTCTACATCCATAACAACCAGCTCTATAGACTTTGATACAGACTCCATGGGCCTTATGGGCCTTCACTACAGATGGTGTCTGTGTGTGTGTGTGTGTGTGTGTGTGTGTGTGTGTGTGTGTGTGTGTGTGTGTGTGGTGTGTGTGTGTGTGTGTGTGTGTGTGTGTGTGTGTGTGTGTGTGTGTGTGTGTGTGTGTGTGTGTGTGTGTGTGTGTGTGTGTGTGTGTGTGTGTGAGAGAGAGAGACACACAGTGGATTTATCTGAGGGTTCTTTAGGACCAGACTGATAGGGAGTAGTGTTGACATCTATACTGTGTAGGATGTGTGTTTTAACTTTTCTACATCCATAACAACCAGCTCTCTAGACTTCGATGCAGACTCTATGGGCCTTATGGGCCTTCACTACAGATGGTGTCTGTGTGTGCAGGGTACCTACACTACATGACCAAAAGTATGTGGACACCTGCTTGTCGAACATCTCATTCAAAAATCATGTGCATTAATATTGAGTTTGTCCCTGCTATAACAGCCTACACTCTTTTGAGAAGGCTTTCCATTAGATTTTGGAACATTGCTGCGGGGACTTGCTTCCATTCCGCCACAAGAGCATTAGTGAGGTTGGGGATTGATGTTCTGCGATTAGGCCTGGCTTGCAGTTGGCATTCCAATTCATCCCAAAGGTGTTCGATTTGGTTGAAGTCAGGGCTCTGTGCAGGCCAGTACAATTCTTCCACACCGATCTCGACAAACTATTTCTGTTTGTATCTCGCTTTGTGTACGGCATGTTCATGCTGAAACCAGAAATGGCCTTCCCCAAACTGTTGCCACAAAGTTGGAAGCACAGAATTGTCTAGAATGTCATTGTATGCTGTAGCGTTATGATTTCCCTTCAATGAAACTAAGGGGCCTAGCCCAAACCATGAAAAACAGCCCAATACCATTTTTCCTTCTCCACCAAACTTTCCAGTTGGCACTATGCATTGGGGCAGGTAGAGTTTTCCTGTCATCGGCCAAACACAGAATCGTCCATCGAACTACCAGATGGTGAATTGTGATTCATCACTCCAGAGAAAACGTTTCCACTGCTCCAATGTCTGAAAGCTTTATACCACTTGGCATTGGGCATGGTGATCTTAGTCTTGAGTGCGGCTGCTCGGCTATGTAAACCTATGTCATCTATGTAATCTATGTAATATATGTAAATCTATGTAAACCTGCTCTAGCAGGGCAGAAATCCATTTCGTGAAGCTCAGGACTAATAGTTCTTGTGCTGAACGTTGCTTCCAGAGGCAGTTTGGAACTCGGTAGTGAGTGTTGCAAACGAGGACAGAAATTTGTCAAACTGAGCTGTTGGAAAGGTGGTATCCTATGACGGTGCCACGTTGAAAATCAAGTCTTCAGTAAGGCCTTTCTACTGCCAGTGTTTGTCTATGGAGATGGCATGGCTGTGTGCTCGATGTTATACACCTGTCAGCAACGATAGTGGTTTAAACAGCTGAATACACTCATTTGAGGTGTGTGTGTGTGTGTGTGTGGGTGTGTGTGTGTGTGTGTGTGTGTGTGGTGTGTGTGTGTGTGTGTGTGTGTGTGTGTGTGTGTGTGTGTGTGTGTGTGTAAACCAGAAGGGTTTATTGTTAAGTTTAGGGTTAAGGTTTGGTTTTGTGGTTAGGGTTAGGGTATGGGTTAAGGATTGGTTTTAGGGTTAGGGTTAAGGTTAGGGTTAGCGTTATGATTAGGGTTTGGCTAAGGGAAAATAGGATTTTGAATGGGAATTAAATCTGTGTCCCCACAAGGTTAGTTGTACAAGACTGTGTTTGTGCGTGTACATGTGCATGTGTGTGAGTCACCTGCTGTTTATCCTCACAGCTTGGGGATAAGTTATCATTGAACCTGGTGGTTAGTCTTTAGGCTGCTGTACAGCTTGACGGACCGTAGAGGATTGAACCTTTATCCTCCTATATTTGGGGTTCTGAGAATAAAACAGCTTCAGAGGAATCAATGTAGAAATATGTGTTTACAGTACTACAGATCTGTTCAATACGTTGTTGTTGTTGATGTTGCTGATGATGAAACATTTACTGTATCCATTAGGAAATTATTTTTGCATCATACAACATGTCATCTTAAATAGACAGACGTAGACAGACATGCAACACATCACACACATTACATACATAGTGAAATATACTTACAGACAGACAGTATTCACATAGACAACAATATAGCACAATACAACACAACACAATATGAGCCTGGTTCATTTTCAGTAATGAGGCCCTGTACCCCATTTACAGTTTCTACTTCAATGTATCAGGTGGAGTTATTCACCAGCTATAGAGTGACTTGTTGTTTATGTTTCTAAGACTGCAGGGTGGGAGATGCAACAATGGCCTTGAGAACAGCAGGAAGTGTGTTGGTGGTATTTCTCTGGTCTGTGACAGGTATGGTCTCATTCATAACTTGATATGTTTGTCAGTCTAAAACGTGTAGAATGTTCAAATTACATTTGCTTGTGTTCTGTTAGGCATCCCCACTTCACTTTAAATAGATATGTTTCACACCTCACTGAGTGATGATTATCTGTGGGTTCAAATATGGCAACAAAGTGTGGACAAATCCTACTCTTAGTGTGAGCCAAAATACCTTGTCCTAATTCTGATACCATTGTGCTGTCTAACTGTGTTTCAGTGGTACTGGGTCAGAATGGCTGGAGTGTGACCTACACCACTCAGAGTATCTGTACCTTGAAGGGGTCATCAGTGGAGCTGTCCTGCTCTTACATATATCCCAGAGGTCATACAGTCACATCAACCTTCTGGTTCACTGAATGGGGGACTAGTGTAGAACCTGAAGATCTAGTTCAGGACCCAGAGTATGCAGGTCGTCTGGAGTATCATGGGGATAAGAAGAATGATCACAACCTGATAATCAGAGACCTGAGAGAGAGTGACTCAGCTACGTACAGGTTCAGATTATTAACAGATCAGACCGGAGGGAAATATTCTGGAAGTCCTGGAGTCACTCTGTCTGTCACAGGTACAGTAACATTCTATATACTGGAAGTCCTGGAGTCACTCTGTCTGTCACAGGTACAGTAACATTCAATATAGTTAAACTGTTGAATTCCATTTAGTTCAGGATAAATGTCTTGGTTTGTATTTATGTCTGTATAACACAGGATGTTCAATTAGAATTAGAATTCCAATAAGTTCTGGACAATTGTTGTGGTGTGTATGTACAGTAGTCTGTATAACATAGTATTTCTTCCATCTTTGTATTAGAGTGATAAGTCAGTGATAAAGGGATTTACAGTGATATTGTTTTTTCTCCAGGTCTTCAGGTGAAGGTGACTGGTGGACATCAGGATAAGATACTGACCTGTATCACCACCTGTACTCTGACTCTGACCACCTACATCTGGTACAAGAACGGACAACATCCAGATGAGAGCACCTCCCCCCAGTACAAAGACCCAGTCTCCAGTAACTATGAAGACAGTTACTCCTGTGCTGTAAAAGGCCATGAGGAGCTCCACTCTCCTGCAGTGTGTGAGTGGGAATCTAATATGGAATGTATACAGAATGTTTGTACTAATTCCTTTTGGTCTCACTGTATAATTTGATAGGGCTTGGCTTTTATGAAAATAACTGAAAATACTGTATAATGAACTTATGTGATTCCATTATGTTTTAGGTGTCCAGGGTCAGGACTGCAACAGAGTGACTCACACCAACAGGACCATCTGTGCCTTGAAGGGGTCAACAGTGAACATATCCTGTACTTATTTTAGTCTTTATAGCATCACATCATTACTCTGGTTTAGTCCTAAACAGAGTGACAGCTGGGGGGATAGGTCGATCCCTGAGGTCTTAACCACAGACCCAGTGTATGCAGGTCGTGTGGAGTATGCTGGAGAGAAGGAGAGCGGTCGCTCCACCCTGAGAATCACAGATCTGAGAGAGGAGGACTCAGCTGAGTACAAGTTCATCTTTAACACACAGACATCAAGATGGGGATACAGCTTCCCTGGAACAACTCTGACTGTCACAGGTAACACTGGATCATGTTTTTCATACAGGATCATGTTTATACATAGATTTCTATTTGATGTTTAATTATACATTTTTTTATCCATAATACACTATTGGTTTAATTATGTTATTGTCAATGACTCTGTATTCAGACTTGCAGGTGAAGGTGACTCCTGCCACATATGCTGGGAAGAAGACACTGACCTGTAGCACCACCTGTACTCTGACTGACAACCCCAACCCCACCTACATCTGGTACAAGAACGGACACAAAGTAAAGGAGGACACATCCAGCCTGTACTCAGACTCCTTTAGTGATGCAGACAGTTACTCCTGTGCTGTAAAAGGCCATGAGAATCTCCACTCTCCTGCAGTGTGTGAGTCTGGACTTTTACATACAACATTTGTTTCAGGTTGTCAGACAATCATTATTTAATTTGTTGTGAATGTGACGTCCACTTCTGCTTTAGTTCCGTATCCTTTGCCACGCAGTGTTGAATGGGCTTCAAGATATATAATCAAATTCATGAAAATGCAGTCAATGGATGAATTTACCAGATACCTTTCATTACGTTTTTGCACCAAAGTTTAACAACTACAAAGCTGAGGGGATAGTCACTTCCTGGTTACTTTCACAGCATATGATTTAAACATTGTTGATTTTGTTTTTCTATTTATATTTGGAGGTGGGGTGCCCTGATTGGCGTCACTCGTTAGACAGTACGTGTTACACCTGTGCTGGCATGTGGGTTTTTATTTTGTTTGCCTCTTCTTGGGAAAATGTTGTGGGCGCTCGTGGTGGGCACTCGTGGTGGGCACTCATGGTGGGCGCTCGTGGTGGGCGCTCATGGTGGGCGCTCGTGGTGGGCGCTCATGGTGGACGCTCGTGGTGGGCACTCATGGTGGGCGCTCGTGGTGGGCACTCGTGGTGGGCACTCGTGGTGGGCACTCGTGGTGGGCACCCATGTCTATTTGGTTCCAGTTGTTGTTGCTAGTCAATTTTCAATGGACACCCCCTTGAGTGTCTTTCAGAACCCCTCCTAAAAACCCACTGGTCTCATTTTTGTCTTTAATTCCCCCTTTTGTTTGGGTGACATTTTAGGTTATCTTGCTGGGTAACGTAACAGCATAAGTGTATACAGTAGATATTGTAATTAAATAATTTTATAAAGGTGATATATTGTCTTGTATTTCAGGTCAGAAGTGTTGGAGTGTGACTTACACCCATCAGAAGATCTGTGCCTTGAAGGGGTCAACAGTGGACATATCCTGCTCTTACACATATCCCAGTTATCATGAGATCAAAAAAGCTTTCTGGTTTACTAAATGGTCTGGTAAGGATGCTGAAGATCTGAACTCAGTGCCAGGGTATGAGGGTCATATAGAGTACCTTGGGGATAAGAAGAGTAACTGTACCCAGAGAATCACAGACCTGAGAGTGAGTGACTCTGCTGGGTACAGGTTCAGATTCATAACATCTGGAGGAAAGTTTTCTGGCTCACCTGTCTCCCTGACTGTCACAGGTAATCTGTCACTCATCTCACATCTATGACACATATCTAGATAGCTGTAATGTGAGTGTGGTTTTGTATGATTGCTAATGCATATGATGTGTGTGCTTCAGTGTATAATTGATTTTAGCTGTGATTTTGTATGCATGCTAATGAGAATGTTGAGTTTTAATCTGTTTTTATTGATTCTATTGAACCCAGGACTTCCTGGAAAACAGTGGAAATTATTACAGAGTTGACTGTCCTGACTAAATAAATCATATTAATGACCGTAATATCCTTATTAAAGGGCAGTCATACAGACACTGCAGTGTTATGTAACAGGGAAAAACAAATATAATATTTCAAATATAATATTTCATAAGAGGACATATATAGGAGGAGAATAATGATTTGTTTCTTTTTACTCCAGATGTTATGTTGGAGATGGATCCTACATCTGTGTCAGAGAGGGAGAATGTCACACTGACATGTAGAACCAAATGTACACTGGACCCCATCACAGCCTATAGTTGGTATAAGAATGGACAGCCTATACCAAACAGCAACACCTACTCTCCTGTCTATATACTATTCTCAGTCAGCAGTGAGGATACAGGCAGATACTCCTGTGCTGTAGAAGGCCATGAGGATCTCCCCTCTGCTGAAGAGACTCTCACTGTCACATGTTAGTACATTGGGGGTTTTAATGTCCAGTTTGATATACAGACAATGTTGATACTTGAATTTAGAATAGATTGTTTTCCACATAAATATATCTATCAATCAATATTTTTGTGTTTAACATCATTTCCCTGAATTTGTATTACCACAATATCATCATTATTTTTAGTGATTCTGTTTCAGATTTTCTTTTACTCTGAATTAATAATTTATTATAATTTATAAACTATTTCAAACTCACCCGTAAAATGTAAACACAAATGTTGCTATAAATAAATACAATGTATTTGACATCAGATGGTCCAAGGAACACCTCAGTGTCAGTCAGTCCCTCTGGTGAAATAGTGGAGGGCAGTTCAGTGACTCTGACCTGCAGCAGTGATGCCAACCCACCTGTGGACAAATACACCTGGTACAAGAAGAATGTAACCTCACCAAAAGCATCAGGACAGAGTTACAGCATCACTAACATCATCTCTGAGGACAGTGGAGAATATTACTGTGAGGCCCAGAATGGAAGAGGATCTATGAACTCTACAGCTCTGATGATCATTGTAGCAGGTAAAGTTACATCTTCAATACTTCAATATAAATTCATGTTCAATAACTAATTATTTTTCAAGGTAATCTTCTCATAGTTTGCCTTATTACATTTTGGTTTATAACTATACTAGGCTTTATATAGTATTGCATTAATGTCCTGTATTGCTGTATATTCATTTTCAGTTCATAATAACATGTACTCATATCATCTATATAATCTTTTAGAGAAACAAACCTCAGTTATAGCTGCAGCTGTAGGAATCATAGTGGTTGTTCTGGGTGTCATACTGGCTTCATGTCTCTCGGGCTTCATGTGGTTCAGGTGAGTGAAAATGCAGATTTTAAAGATTATTTCACTTTATTTTCTTCATTACTTTATTCATATATTCATTCATTCATTCATTCATTGACAAAACAGGAAGAAGGCCTCCAAATCCATCTCTGACACAAGACACACAGCAGACAACGGACAGGTGAGTCTGTTCAAACAGATGTAAGATCATTATCGTTAGTCCCGTGTGGCTCAGTTGGTAGAGCATGGTGTTTCAAACGCCAGGGTTGTGGGTTCAATTCCCCGGGGATCAGTACGGAAAAAATGTATGAAATGTATGCATTCACTACTGTAAGTCGCTCTGGATAAGAGTGTCTGCTAAATGACGTAAATGTAAAGGCATTTTTATTGCTTTGTGGGACATTTCCACTCTTCATGCTCTCAGTCTCCAGGTCTATTTATATTGTCTGTTCTCTCTCTCCATCAGGGAGACTCTAGTCCAGTGTATGACAACATCTCAGGCAGGGCCATGACCCCTACTGCAGCACAGACAGCGGCCACCGTCGACCAGGATGACGTTCACTATGCCAGTGTCCACTTCTCTGGCTCCAAAATCCAGGAAGGGCCTCTGTACTCCACCGTCCAGCTGCATCAACCCCAGAAACAGGACGAGGATGTCCAGTACGATGCTGTGAAATTCAACCGCTCCAGTTATGCCAACCAGTGAGCATATTCTGCCATTACATTAACAGTCAATTCTAGAGCATTGTGAATACACCACATTAAAGGAGAAGTTGGCTTTTTTACAACCAAATGTCGATTTTGTATCTAAATGCCATGTTATAGAAACGTCCAGACACCTTTTTTGTGATTTCTCTTGTTTTAGAGAAACTTGCCCCAACCAGAAATTCACTTCCTCATCCTCGTTGTGCAGTAGAGGCTCTGAAAAAACATGAGCAAATGCTCCAAAAACACAATACTGTCTTTTAGAAACAGAAAGCTGTCAGTATAGTGATGCAGGATTTTAGATGTAACAGTTGTACACATGAAATTGTGTCATTCCAAACTTTATCCACAACGTTATATTCCATTTTGTGTGACTCGTGCTGTTTCCCCGTCCAACTGTACTATTCTCCGTGTATCATGCTGCTAGAACGGACGAGAGGCATCGTTCAAGTCTCAACAACATGGAACATAACGTTGCGGATTAAGTTTAGAATGACACAATTTCATGTGTACAACATCTAAAGACATGCGTCACTATTGACTACTTAGAGCTTTTTAGTTTCTAAAAGGATGTTTTGGGGTGTTTTTGGAGCCCACTTACTGAACAACGAGGATGAGGAAGTGAATCGCTGGTTGGGGATAGTTTCTCAAAAAAAGAGTGAATTCGCCCAAAAGAAATCTGGACCCTCCTATAACATTCCAGTTACATATGTTTTTAGATTTGGTTGTAAACAAGCTATATTCTTGATTACAGCTCATTCATATGCTGCTGCTTATTGGACGAGAAGACCATGATGTCATTAATAAGTGAAAGAGTTGACCCCTAGTGGCGGCATTTCCTTACAAACCCAACAATATAATGAGAGAGTGGTGGTTTTGAGGAACTGTACTGTGTTCCAAATGGAACCCTATTCCCTATTTAGTGCACTACTTTTCACCAGAGCCATATAGGCCTTGGTCAACGTAATGCACTATAAAGAGTATATGTAGGTTTTTTGGGGATGCAGATTCTGTTTCATTTCTGTTTCTCTCTCTTCAGACCCACGACAGCACAAGCAGCTGACGAGGACTCCTCTGTTCTCTACAGTACAGTCAACAAACCCAGAACCCAGAAAAGCTGAACACAACAAACCCAGAACCCAGAAGTGCTGAACACAACAAACCCAGAACCCAGAAGAGCTGAACACAACAAACCCAGAAGAGCTGAACACAACAATCCCAGAACCCAGAAGAGCTGAACACAACAAACCCAGAACCCAGAAGAGCTGAACACAACAAACCCAGAACCCAGAAGAGCTAAACACAACAAGTTTGACAGAAACCTTGTATATCTGGACCTGTATAGTCCAACTAAGTGTTATAATAATATATCATGATATGCCATTTAGAAACACTTTTATCCAAAGTGACTTATTATGCGTGGATACATCTTTCATGCCGGTGGCCCCATTGGGAATTGAACCCAAACACCATGTTCTACCAACTGAGCCACAGGACTACTGTATTCACACTTAGTTGGAGTGCTGATCTAGGGTCAGTTTTGCCTTTTAAACTATGATGAATAAGTGGGGGAACCTTGTAAATAATTTATATGTTAATTATTTTTTTCCATTCATTTTTTAAGTAACATGGAACAGAATCTGAACAGAATAACTTTGCTTTGTATTTCTAAAATAGCCTCAATGTACAGTTAGTTATATTTTATTAGAAGGCTGAGAACATTATAAATATATGTTTTAATTTTTTCTTGATGTTCGCGCACAGGAACAATGCTTCTATTCTACAGTACTGTACAATTCTGTTACTTTCTACAGTACTATTCTGTTACATTCTACAGTCCTGTACTATTCTGTTACATTATACAGTAATATTCTGATACATTCTACAGTACTGTACTATTATGATACATTCTACAGTACTATTCTGTTGCAATATACAGTACTGTACTATTACAGTATACAGTAATACTACAGTATACAGTACTATTACAGTATACAGTACTGTACTATTAAAGTATACAGTCCTGTACCTATTCTATTACATTATACAGTCCTGTACCTATTCTGTTAGTCCTGTACTATTCTGTTACAGTCCTGTACTATTATGTTACAGTATACAGTCCTGTACTATTCTGTTACATTCTACAGTACTGTAAGATTATACATAATATGTTTACTTGGTATGTTCATATACATTTATTCTTGGTTTTATGACAAAGTTATGGTAACATTTTGCCTCAATGTTCTGATGCAACGTTTCTTATCACTCTGTAGTGTCTGTGACTGTCATTAATGTGATGACATGCTATTTTATCAAATCCATTACCTAACGTTTAATTGATTACGTGACTGAATTAAATTATGTAACAATTGACTCAGTAATAACCTGGGGCACCACGGAGAAGCTTATTTAAAGGAGTTCCCTCTTCCGAAATAACTCTTACAGATCTAAAAAATATCTTACATTTCAGTCATCAATTATTCTTGACCTCATTCAGTCTCATCTTGGTTATCTGCACGAACTCTAGTTTCCATAATGAATCAGCAATATACAAATTGGCTTATTTAATAACTAACTAAATAATCACACAGAATGACATAAACAAACAGTAGATATTGCTGATAGAAAAGTCCCTAGTGGACTAAGCCGATATGACAGCTTGATAGTCAAAGGAAAGGGGCGGGAAAGTCAAAATGGATTCACTACACAGTCTATCATTATATTCATTGAAATGCTAATTCTTTGCACATGAAAGGCCGCTCATTCGAGAATGATTTCAATATATATATTTACGCCCCTATGTTGTTGTCGTCCTCTCTGTTGGAATCCTCAATCGTCCTGTAGGGTTCCTCAGTCTCATTTTGTCCAACTAGTAGTTAGAGAATAGATTACGTCATTGTTTATTGAGAAAGTGATGTCATATAGAATAAGTGCTATGGTCTCCAAAATGGCGTGGCTTTTGAACCCCTAACTGTTGACCGACCTTCCAGGGTAGGGGTGTCTCTTTTGGGGGGCAGAGATCACAGGGCTAGCTATTTAGACACCCAGCAAGTTTAGCCTTCACCAAACTCCGATTTACTATTAGAAAAGTTTGATTACCTTTGGTGTTCTTCGTCAGAATGCACTCCCAGGACTTCTACTTCAATAACAAATGTTGGTTTGGTCCCAAATAATCCATAGTTATATCCAAACAGCGGCGTTTTGTTCATGCGTTCAAGACACTATCTGAAAGGGTAAAGAAGGGTGACGAGCACGGCGCATTTCGTGACAAAAGAATTCTAAATATTCCATTACCGTACTTCGAAGCATGTCAAACGCTGTTTAAAATCAATTTTTATGCCATTTTTCTCGTAAAAAAGCGATAATAGTCCGACCGGGAATCTGCGTTTAGGTAAAAAGACGAAAGAAAATACAGCACAGGGTCGACTCGTGCACGCGCCTAAGCCCATTGGCCTCTGATCGGCCACTTGCCAAAAGCGATAATGTGTTTCAGCCTGGGGCTGCCTCGATATCATTCAGCTTTTTCCCGGGCTCTGAGAGCCTATGGGAGCCGTAGGAAGTGTCACGTTACAGCAAAGATCCTCAGTCTTCAATAAACAGAGACAAGAAGAACAAGATCTTGTCAGAGAGGGCACTTCCTGTAAGGAATCTTCTCAGGTTTTTGCCTGCCATATGAGTTCTGTTATACTCACAGACACCATTCAAACATTTTTCGAAACTATAGGGTGTTTCTATCCAAAGCCAATAATTATATGCATATTCTAGTTACTGGGCAGGAGTAGTAACCAGATTAAATCGGGTACGTTTTTTATCCGGCCGTGTCAATACTGCCCCCTACCCCCAACAGGTTAAAACACTTTGTGGAAAACACAGGATGTAGACGTATCTAACCCTGGGGACTGGATCCAATTAGAAACAACAGGATGTAGACGTATCTAACCATGGGGCCTGGATCCAATTAGAAACCACAGGATGTAGACGTATCAAACCCTGGGGCCTGGATCCAATTAGAAACCACAGGATGTAGACGTATCTAACCCTGGGGCCTGGATCCAATTAGAAACCACAGGATGTAGACGTATCTAACCCTGGGGCCTGGATCCAATTAGAAAACACAGGATGTAGACGTATCTAACCCTGGGGCCTGGATCCAATTAGAAACCGTGCTAAAGCATTTAAAAGGTAATTTCCAATTGAGCCGACATCTGCTGTGTTTACCTTGAATGTGATCTCCACTAACGCAGGAACTCTGCCTTTAAATAAAAGCATTGTCTACAAGCACATTAGGATTGAATCAAGGGCCACAGTGGATTCAGAAAGTATTCCGACCCCTTGCCTTTTCCTCATTTTGTTAAGTTACAGCCTTATTCTAAAATGGATGAAATTGTTTATTTTCCCGTCAGTCTACACACAATACCCATTAATGACAAAGCAAAAACAGGTTTAAAAATGTTTGCACATGTTCAAAATGTGGTTAGGTCTGTTACCTGGAATAAGTTGTCGACATGCTCCATGGGTAAATTGTTCTGCATACAGGGGTACGTTTTTTTCTATTATTTAACCAAGTAACTTGACTGAGAACACATTCTCATCTACAGCAACAACCTGGGGAATAGTTACAGGGAGAGGAGGGGGATGAATCAGCCAATTTGAAGCTGGGGCTTTGATTAGGTGACCATGATGGTATGAGGGCAAGATTGAGAATTTAGCCAGGACACCAGGGTTAACACCACTACTCTTATGATAAGTCCCGAGGGATCTTTAGTGACCACAGAGAGTCAGGACACCTGTTTAACATCCCATCCGAAAGAGGGCACCCTACACAGGGCAATGTCCCCAATCACTGCCCTGGGGCATTGGGATATTTTTTTAGACCAGAGGAAAGAGTGCCTCTTAATGGCCCTCCAACACCACTTCCAGCAGCATCTGGTCTCCCATCCAGTGACCAACCCTGCTTAGAATCAAGCCAGCAGTGGGATGCAGGGTGGTATGCTGCTGGCAAACACATTCCCATCATACTGTATCATAGATGGAGAGCATGATATCAGTCATCCCCTGCAACACACACACACACACAGCTCTGGTCAAAAGTATTGCACTATATAGGGATTAGGGTGCCATTTGAGACAGAAACAGCGTAACAGAATATGACATTGGCATGTTGTACCAATACAGACATCAGCTTGTAGCGGTACTGTTAGAGGTAAAGATAAAGAGTTTTTATGTTCGGGTGCCATACAGGTATTAACCCTGCTGAACTGGAAAGAGTAGGATAGATAGAGAACCACTACCAGACAGGTGTTAACCTGCTGAACTGGAAAGAGTAGGATAGATAGAGAACCACTACCAGACAGGTATTAACCTGCTGAACTGGAAAGAGTAGGATAGATAGAGAACCACTACCAGACAGGTATTAACCTGCTGAACTGGAAAGACTAGGATAGATAGAGAACCACTACCAGACAGGTATTAACCTGCTGAACTGGAAAGAGTAGGATAGATAGAGAACCACTACCAGACAGGTATTAACCTGCTGAACTGGAAAGAGTAGGATAGATAGAGAACCACTACCAGACAGGTATTAACCTGCTGAACTGGAAAGAGTAGGATAGATAGAGAACCACTACCAGACGGGTATTAACCTGCTGAACTGGAAAGAGTAGGATAGATAGAGAACCACTACCAGACGGGTATTAACCCTGCTGAACTGGAAAGAGTAGGATAGATAGAGAACCACTACCAGACAGGTATTAACCTGCTGAACTGGAAAGAGTAGGATAGATAGAGAACCACTACCAGACAGGTATTAACCTGCTGAACTGGAAAGAGTAGGATAGATAGAGAACCACTACCAGACGGGTATTAACCCTGCTGAACTGGAAAGAGTAGGATAGATAGAGAACCACTACCAGACGGGTATTAACCTGCTGAACTGGAAAGAGTAGGATAGATAGAGAACCACTACCAGACAGGTATTAACCTGCTGAACTGGAAAGAGTAGGATAGATAGAGAACCACTACCAGACAGGTATTAACCTGCTGAACTGGAAAGAGTAGGATAGATAGAGAACCACTACCAGACATCAGCAGAAGAGACTGCCTATAGGGTAGACTGTTGGCCAGATAGCCAGTGGAGGAAAAGACACCATATAATAACACACACACGTCACAGCACGGGGGTAACCCAACCAATAATACCTCACACAAAATTAATGTCAAAGCAATTCAAAGGCAACTTCCTAGAAACAATGGACAAGAAAGAACCCAGTCATAAAACGTAGATAATTTGCAATAGTCTGTATTACCTCCAAGTGGAGGAGGGAGGGGGTATGAATGGGTGTGTGTAGGTGTGTTCATAGACAAAAAAAGGCCTTGAAATGTCAAAATGTCAGTTGTCCCACACAAAATCAATCAAGTTCAAAACAATATACTCACGCAACCTCCCTTTAACTAAAATGTCAAACAGTCCTAAAGTGCATTATTAGTTCACTGAAGGCACTGAACATAAAAAGAGAGCGCAGCAGAAAGAGAGAACATATTTCACTGTAAACACTGAAGAAGGAGATAGAAAGTGAGATGGGCTTAGCTGTTGTGTCCAGGCTTGAACGTGCATTTCTCCGTCTGACACAATCCTTGGTTGTTCGTTTGACAAAAGCTTGCAACAATGTTGCTAGTAATCGATGAGACCGATGTATATCCACTGGGATATGTGTAAGAGCAGGAAAGATCCACTGTTGACCCCTTCAAGGTACAGATACTATTCTTGGTGTAGGTCACACTCCACTGGAACAGAGTTAGACATCACAAGCACATTACATTAAGCGCAAACCTATTGGTTCACCCTGACAGTAGGGTTTGTTCACACTTTGTTGCTGTTTCGTGTTGCTGTTTGAGTAGGTGTTGCTGTTTGGAATAGGCTGTCCATTCTTATACCAACTGTAGACTGTGATGGGGTCCAGTGTACATTTGGTTCTACATGTCAGTGTGACATTCTCCCTCTCTGACACAGATGTAGGATCCATCTCCAACACAACATCTAGAGTAAAAGGAAACAAATCATTATTCTCCTCCTATATATGTCCTCTTATGTGAAATACTAGATTTGTTTTTCCTTGTTACATAATGCTGCAGGGTCTGTATGACTGCCCTTTAATAAGTTAATTACTGTCATTCATTTGATTTATTTAGTCAGGACAGTCAACTCTGTAATAATTTCCCACTGTCCTGGGTTCAATAGAATCAATTTAAACAGATTAAAACTCAACATTCTCATTAGCATACATACAAAAGCATAGCTAAATTCACAGCAGACACTGAAGCACACACATCATATGCATTAGCATACATACATAACCACACTCACATTACAGCTATCTAGATATGTGTCATAGATGTGAGATGAGTGACAGATTACCTGTGACAGTCAGGGAGACAGGTGAGCCAGAAAACTTTCCTCCAGATGTTATGAATCTGAACCTGTACCCAGCAGAGTCACTCACTCTCAGGTCTGTGATTCTCAGGGTACAGTCACTCTCCTTATGCCCAAGGTACTCTATATGACCCTCATACCCTGGCACTGAGCTCAGATCTTCAGCATCCATACCAGACTCCCATTTAGTAAACCAGAAAGCTTTTTTGATCTCATGATAACTGGGATATGTGTAAGAGCAGGATATGTCCACTGTTGACCCCTTCAAAGCACAGATCTTCTGATGGGTGTAAGTCACCCTCAAACAGTTCTGACCTGAAATACAAGACAATAAAACACCTTTATAAAATTATTTAATTACAATATCTACTGTATACACTTATGCTGTTACGTTCCCCAGCAAGATAACCTAAAATGTCACCCAAACAAAAGGGGGAATTAATAAAAGAGTCACTGACAAAGACAAAAATGAGACCAGTGGGTTTTTAGGAGGGGTTCTGAAAGACACTCATGGGGGTGTCCATTGAAAATGGACTAGTATCAACAACTGGAACCAAAAAGACATGGGCGCCCACCAAGAGCGCCCACCATGAGCGCCCACAACATTTGCCCAAGAAGAGGCAAACAAAATAAAAACCCACATGCCAGCAAAGTTGTAACACATACTGACTAACGAGTGAGGCCAATCAGGGCACCCCACCTCCAAATATAAATGAAAAACAAAAATCAACAATGTTTAAATCATATGCTGTGAAAGTAACCACTAAGTGACTATCCCCTCAGCTTTGTAGTTTTTAAGATGACATGATGTATGATGCAAAAATTACTTCCTAATGGATACAATAAAGTCATCATCATCAACAACAACAACAGCAACTTATTGATGTCACGTTCTGACCAGTAAAGGGGTTATTTGTTATTGTAGTTTGGTCAGGACGTGGCAGATGTTTGTTTTATGTGGTACGGGGTTTGTTGGGCTATGTGTTTAAGTAAGAGCGGTGTTTGTTAAGAGTGTTACGGGGTTTTGGTCTATGTTCTATGTTAGTGTATTTCTATGTTCAGTCTAGTCTATCTATTTCTATGTTTAGTTAATTGGTTTGACCTTCAATTGGAGGCAGCTGTTCTTTGTTGCCTCTGATTGAAGGTCCTATGTATAGGGGTGTTTGTGCTATGGGGGTTTGTGGGTAGTTATCTCCTGTTTTGTGTCTGTTCACATGACAGGACTGTTTTGTGTCGTTCGTTGTTTTTGTACACGTGTTTTTTTCCTCCTTTATTAATAAATAAGAAGATGAGTATACACTTTCCCGCTGCACCTTGGTCCAATCCTTACGACACCCGTTACAATTGAACAGATGTGTAGTACTGTAAACACATATTTCTACATTGATTGTTCTGAAGCTGTTCATTCTCAGAACCCCAAATATAGGAGGATAAATGTTCAACTCTACGGTCCGTGAAGCTGTACAGCAGCCTAAAGACTGACCACCAGGTTCAATGATAGCTCCTATCCCCAAGCTGTGAGCCCCCCCCCCCCCCCCACACACACACACACACACACCTTTTATATAATAATTGAATGGACTGGGGGCCCTGATCCTAGATCAACACTGGGGGGCAATGACACACTTGTTGAATACTGGCCCTGATGTAACAACCAAAACACAGCTCAAAACATAACAAGAAGTACAATTATATACTACCCTCAAGTACATTACTTATGACTAAATACAAATAACCAAAAACTATATTTCAAGATATTGTCAAGAGTACTTACAGAGTGAAGTGAAGGGGAGAGGTCTTGTACAATGAGTCAACTTACTGGTTGTGAGTGGGAACTGCTAGTAAGTGTCAGTTCTGTGGTTGATACATATTTAAAGTAGTTAAGACACAAGTATCTGATGCAGAACTTCCTTCCTCTGTAAGTCATTAACATGCATGAGGACCAGACCAGCACATTATAAAGGGGAGGTTTTATTTCAATAGAAAATACACAACAGACTGCATATCTAGTTGTATTTCTTCATTTGAGGAGTGGGCTTACATTTTTTATATGTGACCCATTTCCAATGTATTCTATTGACTAAATACAGAATCATGTTTACTATAGCCTACTATATGGAATGTTTATAATATCTTAGAATGTGTTGTCTTGTCCCTCTGAGTTCTACATGGAACAGGTCAAAGTTTCATTTACATTTGGTCAGTTCCATGATGTCATTCATTCTATTCTACAAACACATTCAATTTACACTCCTCATCAGCTGCATCAAAGTGGTAGTGAAGGTTCCAGTATTCTAGACTAGAGTTCTCCCTACTGGCATCTCAACATTACTGCACCATCCTAATAATAATGTCCTCAATAATGTTGGGCAAATAACAACATTACAAACTGACAGTACATCAGATAGAATAAGCACACAAACACTTGTATCGAAATCCTGCATGGAGTCTTCACCGTGCACTGCCACTTTAAGAGCGCAGCAGCAGTCGGGAAGGAGGAAATCAAGACGGCTCTTCCGGCTCATCGCGCTACTCCTGACGAGTTGGAAGCGTTCTGGCCTCTGCACTCCATAGGAAAGCCCCATTCATGATGTATCTGCACTCCATAGGAAAGCCCCATTCATGATGTATCTGCACTCCATAGGAAAGCCCCATTGAGTCAAAGTGTGAGCACCTGTAGGTGTGGTGAGGTCATCCGTCTGTTGTCAGGTGTAGTAAAGCTTATGTTCTTGTCGATGTTGTCATCTTTTTTTGCCCTGCTATGATTTTCTCACATCAAGTTTGCCTGTCTGTGTCTCTCTCTCTCGCTTTATCCTCTGTTTCTCACACACACTCCCCCTTTCTCCCCCCCTCCCTTTCTATTCCTCTCTTTCTCTCTCCCTCTGTTTCTCCTGTGGAAAACCATGTCTGCTGTAGTGCTTGGCATTCTTGCGATTTGACTGGCACTTCCTGTCCTGAACGAGAAGTCCCATAGGGCGGCGCACAATTGGCCCAGCGTCGTCCGGGTAGGCCGTCATTGTAAATAAGAATTTGTTCTTATCTGACTCGCCTAGTTAACACACACACACACACACACACACACACACACACACACACACACACACACACACACACACACTAACCAAAAAGTTATTTTGTTGTCATTTACGTATGTCCCCATTACCAGTAAAACATAACAAAACCTATTTCTTTCCCTTACTGGCTGTACTGTTTCATTGTTAATTTGTTCAGTCGTTTCTTTCTCAACCAGGATTTCTATGGAACACCATTTGTGTCTTTGCTAGCTAACTATATAGCTAGGTGTCATCATCTAAAATAACCCTAATTTATAAGACAGTTCTTACTTGATTAATGGTGGTCAGCTAGCCACAATAAGGATTAGTCACAATAATCGACTTTGCAGTTAGCCTTCAAAATAATACTATTTGTATTAATTTGCATCACTGTCAATGACATACATTTATTTTGAAGGCAAACTGCAAATTTCACTATTGTGCCTAATCCTTTTTGTGGCTAGTTTCACAACACATAAGCCTGTCCGGTGGAGTCTCACTAGCCAGATGAAGCTAGCTGGCTGCTTATAACATTAGCTTTGGCAACAGGGTTAAGTACCTGGCTAGCTATTTATTTTCATGAACTGAAGTTCAATTTCAGTAGGCGAACAAGTGGCAACCTAGCTAAAACTTACTCACAAGGATTCCTAAATCATTGCTAAGAATAATGAAAATGACTGCAGTTTCTACTGGTCATTGTTTTCAGGCTGGTTGTATTGGTGCTAGCTAGGTACCAAGCTAAAGCTAGCTACCCCAGAAGTTGCGGTCGAACAAATGATGCTTTATTACCAATACGCTATTGTAAACACATCGTTCGTGGCCAGTGTTTGCTTGTTTGCCGACTTTTTTGTACAGCCCTGACAGTGCTACGGTATCTTTTATGACATGCAAATACCCAGATGGCATTCCATAGTATGTATGACGTGAAGCTAATAGCAGTGATGCTATTACTGTGTAACTCAGTAGGGCAACATCTGAAAAATAGCGCACTTGGTAGTGTGTACCGGTGCTCAACCAGTCGGCAAAAGCCAACATCACCCACGACAGAGAATGGTTGATTGTCAAGGGTAATGAACTCCATTATATTGGCTTTAATGGATTTCGCCTTTGAGTTGTGTCGCTGAAATGTTCTTACTCTTTCAAATGACTGCTCGACTTGTTGACTGCTCAACTTGTTGACAGCTCAATCCACACAGCAGACATTTTGGGCTAGGTTAGGAATGCTGTGTTGCATGTGTAGCGCCAAATTTTACGTGGCGTCATTACGTCATGTACCTACGTTATATAGTTATGCACATCAGCTTTGTCATCGGTTTTGCACATCGGTGTTAAACTAGACATCAGGCCAATACCGATGTTGGCATTTTTAGCTAATATCGTCCGATTCCGATATGTTCACCGATATATTGTGCATCCCTAGTATAAATATATAGAATAGTATATGTACAGCACTAGTTGAATAGGGTGGACTTGACTAGAACACAGTATATACATATGAAATGGCTAAAATAGTATGTATACATTTTCAAAGTGACCAGTGTTCCGTGTCTATTAACATAAGGCAGCAGCCTCTAAGGTGCAGGATTGAGTAATCGGGTGGTAGCTGGCTAGTGATGGCTATTTAACAGTCTAATGGCTTTGAGATAGAAGCTGTTTTTCAGTCTCTCGGTCGCAGCTTTGATGCACTTGTAATGACCTCGCCTTCTGGAGGATAGAGGGGTGAACAGGCCATTGCTCGGGTGGCTGAGGTCTTTGATAATCTTCTTGGCCTTTCTGTGACACTGAGTGCTGTAGATGTCCTGAAGGGCATGCAGTGTGCTCCCGGTGACATGTAAAGCTTATTGCACCACCCTCTGGAGAGACCTGCGGTTACGGACGGTGCAGTTGTCATTCCAGGCGGAGATGCACCCCGAAAGGATGCTCTCAATGGTGCATCTGTAAAAGTTTGTGAGGGTCTTTGAGGCCAAGCTGAATTTCTTTAGCCTCCTGAGGTTGAAGAGGCACTGTAGCACCTTCTTCCCAACTGTCTGTGTGGGTGGACCATTTCAGATTGTCAGTGATGTGTAAGTCGAGGAACTTGAAGCTTGTCACCTTCTCCAATGTGGCCCTATCGATATGGATGGGGGTGTGCGCCGTCTGCTGTCTCCTGAAGTCCATGATCAGCTCCTTAATTTAGTTGACTTTGAGGGAGAGGTTATTTCCCTGGCACCACTGTGCCAGGGCCCTCACCTTCTCCCTGTAGAATGTCTCGTCATTGTTGGTAATCAGGCCAACCACTGGTGTGTCGTCTGCAAACTTGATGATTGAGTTGGAGGTGTGAGTGGCCACGTAGTCATGGTTGAACAGGGAGTACAGGAGGAGGCTGAGCACGCACGCTTGTGGGGCCCCTGTGTTTAGGATCAGCGTAGTGGAGGTGTTGTTTTCTACATTAAAAACCTGGGGGCGGCCCGTCAAAGTCCTGGACCCAGATGCACAGGGCAGGGTTCAGACCCAGGGGCCAAAACTTAATGATGAGCTTGGAGGGTACTATGGTGTTGAAGGCTGAGCTGTAGTCAATGAGCAGCATTATTCCACACAGTAGATATTCCTCTTGTCTAGATGGTATACGGCAGTGTGCAGTGCGATGGCGATAGCATCATCCGTGGAGCTATTGGTGCGATATGCGAATTGCAGTTATTCTAGGGTGTCGGGTAAGGTCCATCTCAAAGCACTTCATGATGACAGAAGTGAATGCTTCGGGGTGATAGTAATTTAGTTACCTTTGCTTTCTTGGGTACAGGAACAATGGTGGACATCTTGAAGCAAGTGGGGACAGCAGACTCGGATAGAGAGAGATTGAAAATGTCCTTTAACACTCCAGCCAGCTGATCTGCACATGCTCTGAGGACACGGTTAGGGATACCGTCTGGGCCGGCAGCCTTGTTAGGGTTAACACGCTTAAATGTCTTACTCACGTTGGCCACGGGAGCGGCCCATGTCGGCGGCACTGTGTTATCCTCAAAGCGGGCGAAGAAGGTGTTTAGCTTATCAGGTAGCAAGACGCCGCTGTCCGCGACATGGTTGGTTTTCCATTTATAATCTGTGATTGTCTGGAGTTCCTGCCACATACGTCACATATGATAGTGGCACGTTGTACTACTACAGAAATCAGTGTTTGTGTGCTTAAATGTTACTTACAGGTGTGCTGCTGATAGGGAAAGAATTAATACCATTTGCAAAACATTTGGTCTGTTGCAAAACATTTTGTAACATAAACTGTCTACTGTATACTCTAGTAACCAAACAGAGCTAACAGAAAAAAAACGGGGAGGGACCTACCTGAATTTGTCCAATAGACACTGTTTTTGTTGCAAAACTTTTTCCGATTGTGGTAAACAGTTTCCATTGCAAAACATTTTGCAACAGTCTAAATGTTTCACAACGGTCTGTGACTAATGAAAACAACCCAGTACCAGGATTAAGAAAAACAACAGCCTACACAGTCAATACAGCATCACTATGATGATTATACTGACGCCTCTACTACCAGTACTGTACACAATGGTCAACAGTTAAACATAATTATAGTGGATGTTGTACTACTACAGACGTGTGGTTAAATATGACTTTGTCAAGTAGCCAGTGTTGTGTTTCACTATTCTATCTGATCTATTTCCAGTTTGTTATGTTTTATTAGTCCAACATTATCGAGGACATTATTATTAAGATGGCAAAGTAATGTTGTTATTAGCCCAACATTATTGAGGACATTATTATTAGGATGGTGCAGTAATGTTGAGATGCCAGTAGGGAGAGCTCTAGTCTAAAACACTGGAACCTTCAGTAGCTGATGAGGAGTGTAAATGTAATTGATTAGCAGAATAGAATGAATGACATCATGGAACTGACCAAATGTAAATGGATCTTTGACCTGTTCCATGTAGAACTCAGAGGGTCTAAGATATTATAAACATTCCATATAGAATAATCAACATATTGTTAACATGGTTCTGTATTTATATAAAAGTGGAAATGGGGGACATTTTGTTCATTTTTGAAATATAGGGCCCACTCTAATACAGTAATCTTCCTTTTCTGACATGCTGTTCTGGTCCTCATGCATGTTAATGTCTTAAAGAGGAAGGAAAGGACAGTTCTATACCAGCTTCTTGTATCCTGACTACTTTAAATATGTGTCAACCACAGAACTGACAGTTACTATCAGTTTCCACACACTGCCAATAAGTTGACTCACTGTACAAGACCTCTCCCCTTCACTTCACTCTGTAAGTACTCTTTACAATATCTTGAAAAATAGTTTTTGGTTTTAAGTCATATACTTGAGGGTAATGTATCATGTTACTTCTTGTCATGTTTTGAGTTGTGTTTTGGTTGTTACATCAGGCCCAGTATTCATAAAGGTTCTCAGTGTAGGAGTGTTGATCTACATAGGGAAGAAATGATTAATCAAGGTAAAAAATGCCCGTGTGCATATGTGTATGATAACAGAATACATTAGACTATATATGGATAACAGGCTACATTAGACTATATATGGACAATAGGCTAAATTAGACTATGTATGGACAACAGGCTACATTTAAGCAATAAGGCCCGAGGAGGTGTGGTATACGGCCAATATACCACGGCTAAGGGCTGTTCTTAAGCATGACGCAATGCGGAGTGCCTGGATACAGCCCTTATCCATGGTATATTGGCTTTAGACTATGTATGGATAATAGCAGTGTTGTAAATCCGGTCACGAGACCACATATTGAGTGTCTAGTTCTTGTCTCAGAGTTGAATACATTTGTACTTGGTCTTGGCTCAGTCTCACGAGGACATGTCTGTAATAGTAATAGATATTCCAGAGACCAGCGGAATAAAAAACGAATTGTCAGCTTCCATTTATTCAGTCAGCGTATAAAACCGCTTTGGCAGGCTAAATATATACACTCCTTTCTTGAAACATTAGCATCTTAATAGTCTTTATAACTATTATAGACATGTTTGCGCAGTGGCAAACCTATAGGCCTTCAGTGTGTGACAGGTTCTGAATTCTGAAAGGACAGCATCCGTAATACCAGCGCAGTCATATAATCCCTACTTGTGCGAATCAAAGTGGTGTAGTGTTGGTACACAATTTACCAATTATGTAGTACAATAGAGAAATCATGCACAAAGTAGCCTACACAATAGCCGCACACAACCTAGTTTCAGTGGAATATAATCTACAGGCAGCAAGAGCATGCAGCTCTCAACTGGTTTTGAAATGGAGCAGCTCACAGAAGAATGACTTCGGTAGACGGTAGGGTAGCTATGGCCTAATGTTAGCTAGCTAACATTGAACCTGGTTGGTTAGCTACCTGCAGATTCATGCATGGTAGTAACGTCATGAGTTGTGATAATGGTTCATTGTTTACCTAGCTAGCTAGCTACATGTCTTAACAATAGACTCCACTATGCAAGTAACCATTTTGGGTGCGTTCGTAAATTCAGTTTGGTCATCTACTCTGATTTCAGAGCACTCTCGTTTGAGTGTGCCAGAGAGTGCAGAATAACTGATGAATTTACGAATGCTCAACACTCGTTGAATATGGCCGGTGTCAGTAAACATCAGTAAACTCATCGGCCAGAGCGTCCGGTGTGCTCTCTGAACGGGAAACGCTCTGAATTTACGAACAGCCACACTTGCAGTCACCAAACGCTCTGAATAACATAACAGCCTAACCAGCTCTGTTAGTGCGAGTACTGTTCAGTGAGCTGTTCTCTCTCACTTAGATGTCTGGAAGTAGTTAGCAAGTTAGCCTGCGTGCTTGACTGCTGTTGTTAGTACATTCGGATCAACCCTTAAAGAGATGGGTGGAGCTAAAGCTTAAGAGGGTGTGAACGATGCTGAATGGGTGTAGACAAAGAAAGGCTCTCCAATAGTAGTGCCAAAACATTCAAAGGCCATTTTCTCAAAAGTGAGTTTACGAGTTGATCAACTTTCAAAGCAAAATTACTTTCCCATTGTTCCTCAACTGTAGTGTATGATAAATAATTGTGTAGCTCTGAGTTTCTACTTTTATCCAATGTAAAAAAAACACATTTTCTAATGTTGCTACATAATACCGATTTGAGTCGGCCAGTCACATTTGTGATGCGCATTTGTGACCCGATTCAGGAAACTAGGCGTATGTCACAAGTCACAACTTCACAGGAGAGCTGTTTGAACGTAAAAATATTTTTTATCAGAATGCGAACATGTGAAATTTCATGTGCCTTAAAATCAAACTTGTATGCCATCTGTAAATACAAATAAAATTGTTAAATTACGAGCGTAGTTGGTTTAGCCACAGAAAAAGTGAGCAACCTTCCCGCTAGCCATGATTGGCTGAGATAATGAGTGGGCTGGACATGCCAAGAGATGAGTTTGGATTGGTCTGCCATATAGCACGCGTCTGTCTATTGGAGCTGGAAAGTATGTCTAGGTAATCATGTCAAACACAGCTTTTAAAAAAATTTATTGCATAGTAAAACTTCATAAACCTAATGTCAAGTTAGTGTACTAACGTTAGTTGGCTGGCTCGCTAGCTAATGTTATGTGTATGCTCTCCACTTTCTGGAGGACCGAGTTTTGAAATCAGTGGAATTCAAGTATGATAGCTAAGGAGATGGAGAAAACACCAGTCTGGATTATATCACCAAGCTAAGGGCAAGCATAAGACAGGAGACGCGTCCAACCATAATGTATACTGGTAAGATGTTCTAGCAAGCTACATTTTCAGATATTGCACGTTTCTAAAGAGATGGGTGGGGCTAAGGCTTAAGAGGGTGTGAACAATGCTGAATGGGTGTAGACAAAGAAGGGCTCTTCAATAGTAGTACCAAAACATTGAAAGACGGTTTTCTCTAAAGTGAGTTTACAAGTTGATCAACTTTCAAAGCAGAATTACTTTCCCATTATTTCTTCAAATGCAGTGTATGATATACAATTTTGTAGCTCAGAGTCTCTACTTTTATCCAATGTAAAAAACAGAAATTCAAATGTTGCTACATAAGACTGAATCCAGGTGGTGAGTCACATTTGTCACCATGCCCTGTTCGCATCAGAGCCGTATACATGGATGGGCTTGGGGGGACACATGCCCACCAACTGGGGAGCCAAGCCCTGACAGTCTGAGCCAATCAAATTGATGTGGTTTATGCATTGTTGTGGACTTAGAACATCACATTTCTGTCTTTTTTCTGTACAAAAAAATGTGTGATTGAGAGAGTGAAAATCTGAAAAAATCAATAGGAAAACCCATAAAATACCATGGGAAAACATAGGATTTTTCACACAGGGTGCCTTTCAAATGCATTGAGTTGTACAACTGATTAGGTATCCCCCTTTCCTATGCTGGCCGGGCGGGCAGTCTGGGAACTTTTTGACAAAATTTGACTATACCACCTTCTCCAGGCACCTATGCTATTGCATAGGGCCGATGGAAAGACAGCAGTTACACACAGCATGATGTTAAAGGAGAAGCAGATGATTAACTCAAATATAATAAGCCAGTTGGTCCCAGTCATAAGAATACAAAAACACAAACATTAAGCATTTCCCAATCGAAATGTACAACTATACTGCTCAAAAAAATAAAGGGAACACTTAAACAACACAATGTAACTCCAAGTCAATCACACTTCTGTGAAATCAAACTGTCCACTTAGGAAGCAACACTGATTAACAATACATTTCACATGTTGTTGTGCAAATGGAATAGACAACAGGTGTAAATTATAGGCAATAAGCAAGACACCCCCAATAAAGGAGTGGTTCTGCAGGTGGAGACCACAGACCACTTCTCAGTTCCTATGCTTCCTGGCTGATGTTTTGGTCACTTTTGAATGCTGGCGGTGCTTTCACTCTAGTGGTAGCATGAGACGGAGTCTACAACCCACACAAGTGGCTCAGGTAGTGCAGCTTATCCAGGATGGCACATCAATGCGAGCTGTGGCAAGAAGGTTTGATGTGTCTGTCAGCGTAGTGTCCAGAGCATGGAGGCGCTACCAGGAGACAGGCCAGTACATCAGGAGACGTGGAGGAGGCCGTAGGAGGGCAACAACCCAGTAGCAGGACCGCTACCTCCGCCTTTGTGCAAGGAGGAGCAGGAGGAGCACTGCCAGAGCCCTGCAAAATGACCTCCAGCAGGCCACAAATGTGCATGTGTCTGCTCAAACGGTCAGAAACAGACTCCATGAGGGTGGTGTGAGGGCCCGACGTCCACAGGGGGGGTTGTACTTACAGCCCAACACCATGCAGGACGTTTGGCATTTGCCAGAGAACACCAAGATTGGCAAATTCGCCACTGGCGCCCTGTGCTCTTCACAGATGAAATCAGGTTCACACTGAGCACATGTGACAAACGTGACAGAGTCTGGAGACGCCGTGGAGAACGTTCTGCTGCCTGCAACATCCTCCAGCATGACCGGTTTGGCGGTGGGTCAGTCATGGTGTGGGGTGGCATTTCTTTGGGGGGCCGCACAGCCCTCCATGTGCTCGCCAGAGGTAGCCTGACTGCCATTAGGTACCGAGATGAGATCCTCAGACCCCTTGTGAGACCATATGCTGGTGCGGTTGGCCCTGGGTTCCTCCTAATGCAAGACAATGCTAGACCTCATGTGGCTGGAGTGTGTCAGCAGTTCCTGCAAGAGGAAGGCATTGATGCTATGGACTGGCCCGCCCGTTCCCCAGACCTGAATCCAATTGAGCACATCTGGGACATCATGTCTCGCTCCATCCACCAATGCCACGTTGCACCACACTGTCCAGGAGTTGGCGGATGCTTTAGTCCAGGTCTGGGAGGAGATCCCTCAGGAGACCATCCACCACCTCATCAGGACCATGCCCAGGCGTTGTAGGGAGGTCATACAGGCACATGGAGGCCACACACACTACTGAGCCTCATTTTGACTTGTTTTAAGGACATTACATCAAAGTTGGATTAGCCTGTAGTGTGGTTTTCCACTTTAATTTTGAGTGTGACTCCAAATCCAGACCTCCATGGGTTGATAAATTGGATTTCCATTGATTATTTTGGTGTGATTTTGTTGTCAGCACATTCAACTATGTAAAGAAAAAAGTATTTAATAAGATTATTTATTTCATTCAGATCTAGGATGTGTTGTTTAAGTGTTCCCTTTATTTTTTTGAGCAGTGTATTATTTCCCATTGCAAAAAACAGTAACCGGTGACTTAAAGATTCAAATAGAACTGACAGCGTTTTAACTACTTTGCAGATATGAAACAATCAGACAATCATATCAGTCAAAAATATCAAATTCCCAGTTCATGCTACAAAACCAACTTTATAAAAGGTTTTTAAAAAATAGGTTATATTTGACTCAACGTTTCATGATGTAAACTAAGGCATTGTTGGCAGAATAGATGGATGCAGTTCAATGCATGATTACTATAATTCACCAATACGTTTCCTAGTAGTCCAAAACATGTTGCTATCAGGTTGTAAATCGCAGCTGGCCTGGTAAATTGTTTGCTGCCTCCATTCAGGATGCACTGTTTCAGTTTCAATATCTCAAAATTCTGGACAAAAACAGACAACTCACTCAATACAATCAAACTAGCAAGGCAATGCCATTGCAGTGGGTGAGTGACAGACTTTTCCCCTCATAGTTTTTCAGTGGCTATACACAGCTAGAGATGCAGGTGTCATTTGGTTAGCTAACAAGAACGTGAACAACTGTTAACCAGTTCACATATCTCTTGTGTTAGCCGGAGTGAATTTGCGATCTACTTTGATTTCAGAGAACTCTCGTCTGAGTGTGCTAGATTCTACGGGATCGGTGTCCCTCCACCGGTACGGTTGAGCTAATGTGCTCTAATGTGATTGGCATGACATTGTAAGTAACAAAAAACATTTCCCAGGACATAGACATGTCTTATATGGGCAGAAAGCTTAACGTCTTGTTAATCTAACTGCACTGTCCAATTTACAGTAGCTATTAGAGTGAAGAAAGACCATGCTATTGTTTGAGGAGAGTGCACAAAAACAAAACTTATACTGGTTTGATACATTCACCTTCGGAGGTAAATAATGTACTTACATTCAGTAATCTTGCTCTGATTTGTCATCCCGAGGGTTCAAGAGATTAAATGTAGCATAGTTTTGTTTCATAATATCAATTTTTATATTCAAATGTAGGAACTGGGTTCTTTGCTTTGGCTCCTCCTCCTGTCCAGCTCAGGAGGAGGAGGCGCCGGCCTTCAAGCTGCTGCTGAACCTACTACGCCCTTCACTTATCAACCCCGGACTTGTCTCGTCAATCCCCACTCTATCACTGTATATATACTCCCTCTGCCATTTTGTCTTTATCGGTCGTTGTAATTGTTACTTGTTATCCTGACAGGAATCTCTCATACTATTTCCTGAGTACTTTACATTTTGCACTTTGGGTTCACCCTGTGCCTATTTGTTTCTGAAGATACAATCATTAAGAGGCTAGAGCGCAGAACAACTGATGAATTTATGAACGCGCAACACCCGCTGAATATGACCAGTGTCAGGAAACATAGGCAAAAAAGTAATAGTTAGTCAAGAATGCTCTAGAAAACATGTAAACAGGCTAACCAGCTCTACTACGGTGAGTAAAATGGTCAGAGTGAGGTGTTCTCTCGTTTGTGTCTGGAAGTAGCTAGCTAGCTTGGGTGCTTGGTTGGGACTAGTATGCATTGGCAGGCAAGCTGCAGAAGGATGAGGAGGCTTCAATTCCCCATCGTTTATCAGTGCAGTTTTGACAGCCAACTAGCTGAAAAATTGAGGCTTTATCTAATGTTACTTCGTTAGATTTGAGCTCATCTTGCTCTGTCTAGCATTAGTTATTGATCTTGTTGTTGTTGATGTGCATAACTGAGGGGGAGACAGCCTACCTTTTCATGGTTGTTTGATCAATATGACTGTAAAGTTTCCAAATGTATGAGGACTGCTGTGGTGTTTACATATTTGCCGAAATCCATTCAAGTGTATTTTGTGGCTTTTGACGAATGCGTTAAAATGATCTAAAGTCAAGCTGTTGCACCTGCCTGTAAACCCAGTCCAGTTAAAAGTGAATAATGGCAGGCCCGTGTGGCAAATGATTTGTTTGTATAAAGACCTGTGTTTTGCTTGATACATCAGGGTCAGCACTCATAAAATGTATCAGAGCAGGAACGCTGCTCTAGTATCAGGTCCACTGAGTCAAAAGAGTGTGTGCCCTCAGGCCTGGAAGGAAGCAAAAGTCATTCCACTTGTAATGTTGACACAGGGAGTCAGGAAGCAGGTGCAGTTAGTGAATTTAATAATAATGAACATAGAACAATACAAAAAAAGAGAAACGTCTGACAAGGAAACAACCAATACTATCCGATAACTGATATCAAAAGAGTGCTATATAAAGGCTAAGTAATCAGGGAGTAATGGAGTCCATGTGTGACTGATGATGAGACGCAGGTGTGCATAAAGATGGGTTGCCAGTTGCGGTGGTTAATAGACCGGCGACGTCAAGCGTCGGAGAGGGAGAGCGGGAGTAGACGTGACAAGAACACTAAAGCACCCTTTACTGGCTCAAACAGCCGACCAATCAGCCTGTTACCAACCCATAGTAAACTTTTGGGTTTGACCAGATACAATACTATGTTGTAGGGAAGGGCATTCAACATGCACAGCACTTACACAAATTACTGATGATTGGCTGAGAGAAATTGATAACAAAAATATTGTGGGAGCTCTTTTGTTACACTTCAGTGTGGCTTTTGACATTATGGATCATAGTATACTGCTGTAAAAAAATATGTATATGTTATGGCTTTACACCCCCTGCTATACTGTGGATTGAGAGTTACCTGTCTAACAGAACACAGAGGGTGTTCTTTTATGGTAGCTTCTCCAACATAATCTAGGTAGAATAAGGTATTCCCCAGGGCAGCTGTATAGGCCCCTTACTTAAAAAAAACTTTACTAATGACCTGCCACTGGCTCTGAGTAAAGTCTGTGTATGCAGATGACTCAGCACTGTACACGTCAGCTACTAAAGTGAGTGAAATCACTGCAACACTTAACAAAGAGCTGCAGTCAGTTTCAGAATGGGTGGCAAGAAATATGTTTTTCATGAATAGTTAAAAAAATTAAAAACATTGTATTTGGTACAAACCATTCACTTAACCCTAAACCTCAATTAAATCTTGTAATGAATTAATCATGTAGAAATTGAGCAAGTTGAGCAGACTAAACTGCTTTAACTTGTTATGGATAGGGGGCAGTATTTTCACGGCCGGATAAAAAACGTACCCGATTTCATCTGGTTATTACTCCTGGCCAGAAACTAGAATATGCATATAATTAGTAGCTTTGGATAGAAAACTCTCCAAAGTTTCTAAAACTGTTTGAATGGTGTCTGTGAGTATAACAGAACTCAAATGGCAGGCCAAAACCTGAGAAGATTCTGTACAGGAAGTACCTTGTCTGACCATTTCTTGGCCTTCTTTGTCATCTCTATCCAAAACAAAGGATCTCTGCTGTAACGTGACATTTTCTAAGGCTCCCATAGGCTCTCAGAAGGCGCCAGAACGTTAAATGATGACTTTGTAGCCCACGGCTGAAAAACAGTAGCGCATTTGGTAAGTGGTCGATCTGAGAACAATGAGACGGGTGCACGCATGCACGTGAAGAGTCCATTTTAGATTATCAGTCTTTGAACGAAAACAACGACTCCCGGTCGGAATATTATCGCTATTTTACGAGAAAAATCGCATAAAAATTCATTTTAAACAGCGTTTGACATGCTTCGAAGTACGGTAATGGAATATTTTGACATTTTTTGTCACGATACGCATCCGTGCGTCACCCTTCGTTACCCTTCGGATAGTGTCTTGAATGCACGAACAAAACGCCGCTATTTGGATATAACTATGGATTATTTGGAACCAAACCAACATTTGTTGTTGAAGTAGAAGTCCTGGGAGTGCATTCTGACCAAGAAGAGCAACGGTAATCCAATTTTTCTTATAGTAAATCTGAGTTTGGTGAGTACCAAACTTGGTGGGTGTCAAAATAGCTAGCCTCTGATGGCGAGCTATCTACTCAGAATATTGCAAAATGTGCTTTCACCGAAAAGCTATTTTAAAATCGGACACCGCGATTGCATAAAGGAGTTCTGTATCTATAATTCTTAAAATAATTGTAATGTTTTTTGTGAACGTTTATCGTGAGTAATTTAGTAAATTCACTGGAAGTGTTCGGTGGGAATGCTAGTTCTGAACGTCACATGCTAATGTAAAAAGCTGTTTTTGATATAAATATGAACTTGATTGAACAAAACATGTATGTATTGTATAACATAATGTCCTAGGAGTGTCATCTGATGAAGATCATCAAAGGTTAGTGCTGCATTTAGCTGTGGTTTTGTTTTTTTTACATTATATGCTAGCTTGAAAAATGGGTGTCTGATTATTTCTGGCTGGGTACTCTGCTGACATAATCTAATGTTTTGCTTTCGCTGTAAAGCCTTTTTGAAATCGGACAGTTTGGTTAGATAAAGGAGAGTCTTGTCTTTAAATAGCTGTAAAATAGTCATATGTTTGAAAAGTGTAAGTTTTCGGATTTAGAGGAGTTTGAATTTCGCGCCCCGCCCATCATTGGATATTGGAGCAGACGTTCCGCTAGCGGAACGTGTAGATGTAAGATTAAGTTGTAAAAACATCTCAAAGATGATCAATGGAAACAGGACGCAGCTGATCTCAATTTTGAGTCTCATAGCAAAGGGTCTGAAAACTTATGAAATAAGGTATTTCGGTTTTGTATTTTTGATACATTTGCAAAAAATTCTAAACCTGTTTTTGCTTTGTCATTATGGGCTATTGTGTGCGGGTTGATGAGATTGATATTTTCTTTGATACATTTTTGAATAAGGCTTTAGCATAACAAAATGTGGAATAAGTCAAGGGGACTGAATACTTTACAAATGCACTGTAGATAACAGGCAACATGAAATTATATATGGAAAACAGACACCATGTAACAGTTGTCTTCAAGAATGGACCAAGGCGCAGCGGGAATGTGGATACTCATATTTTAATTAAACTCAAGTAAAGCATCCACAGGCAAAAACAATAAACAATACTCACGACGACAGGAACAGTCTTACAGGCACACAAAACGCAATGCAAGAACAACTACCCACCACCCCAAAGAAAAACACACACTACTATATAGAACTCCCAATCAAAGGCAACTCAACACACCTGCCTTCAATTGGGAGTCCAATCACCCACACAACATTAAACACACACAAACCCCCTGCCACATCCTGACCAAAACTAACACAATTACGCCCTCTGCTGGTCAGGACGTGACAGTACCCCCCCCTCAAGGTGCAGACCTTGCACCTAAAAGAAAACAAACCCCCAAACAACAAATAATATCCCCCTAAACAATAAGGGAGGGAAGGGAGGGTGGCTGCCATCAACGACGGCACTGTGCTACATCCTCCCTCCCAGACCCACCTATCCTGGAGGTGGCTCAGGTGCAGGACGTGGACCTCGCTCCACCTTCGGCATCGCCCACTTCAGTGGCGCCGATAGCTGCGCCGGGCAGACGGGCCACTCGTGCCGACCCTGGCAGAAGGACCACTCTGGCTGGGCCGGAAGACAGGCGGGCCACTCGGGCTGGGCCGGAGGACAGGCGGGCCACTCGGGCTGGGCCGGAGGACAGGCGGGCCACTCGGGCTGGGCCGGAGGACAGGCGGGCCACTCGGGCTGGGCCGGAGGACAGGCTGGCCACTCGGGCTGGGCCGGAGGACAGGCGGGGCACTCGGGCTGGGCCGGAGGACAGGAGGGCCACTCGGGCTGGGCCGGAGGACAGGCGGGGAACCCTGGCAGCTCCGGGCAGTCGGGCCACTCTGGCAGCTCCGGGCAGTCGGGCCACTCTGGCAGACCCGGGCAGTCGGGCCACTCTGGCAGACCCGGGCAGTCGGGCCACTCTGGCAGACCCGGGCAGTCGGGCCACTCTGGCGGCTCCGGGCAGTCGGGCCACTCTGGCGGCTCCGGGCAGTCGGGCCACTCTGGCGGCTCCGGGCAGTCGGGCCGCTCGGCGACTCATGACTGGCGGGCAGCTCTTGCGACTCATGACTGGCGGGCAGCTCTGGCGACTCATGACTGGCGGGCAGCTCTGGCGACTCATGACTGGCGGACAGCTCTGGTGACTCTTGACTGGCGGGCAGCTCTGGTGACTCTTGACTGGCGGGCAGCTCTGGTGACTCTTGACTGGCGGGCAGCTCTGGTGACTCTTGACTGGCGGGCAGCTCTGGTGACTCTTGACTGGCGGGCAGCTCTGGTGACTCTTGACTGGCGGGCAGCTCTGGCGACTCTTTACTGGCGATGCTGGGCTGACGCACTAGACGCCTGATGCGTGGGGCTGGTACTGGACGTGCCAGCCTGGAGACACGCACCTCAGGGCTAGTGCAGGGAGCTAGCCTGGGGCTCCCTTCTCGCCCCGTTAAACAGCCCTTGTGCCCCCCCCAAAAAAATTATTGGGGCTGCCTCTCGGGTTCCCTTAGCTCCCTTAACTTGTCCTCCCAGGTCCATCCTTCCTCCTCGTTCGTCCGCTGCTTGGTCCTTTGGTGGTGGGTAGTTCTGTAACAGTTGTCTTCAAGAATGGACCAAGGCGCAGCGGGAATGTGGATACTCATATTTTTTTTAATAAACACAAGTAAAGCATCCACAGGCAAAAACAATAAACAGTACTCACGACGACAGGAACAGTCTTACAGGCACACAAAACGCAATGCAAGAACAACTACCCACCACCCCAAAGAAAAACACACAATACTATATAGGACTCCCAATCAAACGCAACTCAACACACCTGCCTTTAATTGGGAGTCCAATCACCCACACAACATTAAACACACACAAACCCCCTGCCACATACTGACCAAAACTAACACAATTACGCCCTCTGCTGGTCAGGACGTGACACACCATTAGATTATATATGCATAACAGGCTACATTAGACTATATGTGGATAACAGACAACGTTAGACTATATATGGATAGCAGTCTACATTAGACTATATATGGATAACATGCTACATTAGACTATATGTGGATAACAGACAACATTATAATATATATGGATAACAGGCTACATTAGACTATATATGGATAACAGGCTACATTAGACGATATATGGACTGCAGGCTACATTAGACTATATATGGATAGCAGGCTACATTAGACTATATATGGATAACATGCTACATTGTATATATGGATAAAAGACAACATTAGACTAAATATGGATAACAGGCTGCATTAGACTAAATATGGATAACATGCTACATTAGACTATATATGGATAACATGCTACATTATATATATGGATAAAAGACACCATTAGACTATATATGGATAACAGGCTATATTAGACAATATTTGGATAACATGCTACATTAGACTATATATGGAGAACAGGCTATTTTAGACTATATTTGGATAACAGGCTAAAATAGACTACATGTGGATAACAGTCTACATTAGACTATATATGGATAACAGGCAACATTAGACTGTATATGGATAACATGCTACATTAGACTATATATGGATAACAGGCTACATTAGACTATATATGGATAACAGGCTACATTAGACTATATATGGATAACAGGCTACATTAGACTATATATGGATAACAGGCTACATTAGACTATACAGTATATGGACAGCAGCAGTCAATACAGCAGGCTATGGTGATGATGATACTGATTCCTCTGCTAACTAATGCTACTACCAGTACACAAGGGTCAGGATTGTAACAGAAGATTATCAAATCAAATGTTAATGGTCGCATACACGTTTAGCAGATCTTATTGTCGGTGCAGCAAAATGCTTTTTTCTTAGCTCCAACAGTGCAGTAGCATCTAACAATACACAACAATACATAAAAACCTAAAAGTAAAGTAATGGAATTAAGAAATATTGAAATATCAGGACAGGCAATGTTGTTTTCCGGAGTATAAATATATAGAATAGTATATGTACAGCAATAGTTGAATAGGATGGACTTGAGTAGACTACAGTATTTACATATGAAATGGCTGAACCATGTGTACATTTTTTTAAAGTGACCAGTGTTCCATTATTAAAGTGACCAGTGTTCAATTATTAAAGTGACCAGTGTTACATTATTAAAGTGACCAGTGTTACTTTATTAAAGTGACCAGTGTTCCATTATTAAAGTGACCAGTGTTCAATTATTAAAGTGACCAGTGTTACTTTATTAAAGTGACCAGTGTTACTTTATTAAAGTGACCAGTGTTACTTTATTAAAGTGACCAGCGTTACTTTATTAAAGTGACCAGTGTTACAATATTAAAGTGACCAGTGTTAAAATATTAAAGTGACCAGTGTTCCGTTATTAAAGTCACCAGTGTTCCGTTATTAATGTGACCAGTGTTTCGTTATTAAAGTGACCAGTGTTCCATTATTAAAGTGACCAGTGTTCCATTATTAAAGTGACCAGTGTTCCGTTATTAAAGTGACCAGTGTTCCATTATTAAAGTGACCAGTGTTCCGTTATTAAAGTGACCAGTGTTACAATATTAAAGTGACCAGTGTTCCATTATTAAAGTGACCAGTGTTACGTTTTTAAAGTGACCAGTGTTCCATTATTAAATGACCAGTGTTCCATTATTAAAGTGACCAGTGTTCCGTTATTAAAGTGACCAGTGTTACGTTATTAAAGTCACCAGTGTTATGTTATTAAAGTGACCAGTGTTAAATTATTAACCTCTCCAGCGTCCCGTCCCTTCAGCGGGATCAAAATCCAGGGAAAACTCCTAGCGACATTAGCATAACGAAATTCAATATATATATTTTTTCAAATATAGGACTGTGTCATATCGTTTAAAAGATACACCTCTCTTGAATCGACCCTCGTCGTCCGATTTCAAAAAGGTTTTACAGGAAAAGCACAACATTAGATTATGTTAGAGGAGTACACGGCAAAAGTGGCATCATTTGAATTTTCCGACCAAGCATATGCATCACAAATAACCAAAAAACAGCTAAATGCAGCACTAACCTTTACAAACTTCATCAGATGACACATCTAGGACATCATGTTACACATAGCATGCATTCTTTTGTTCAATAAAGGTCATATTTATATATAAAAACAGCATTTTACATCGGCGTCTGAGGTTGACTAGCTATTTTCCCCTCAAATGCGTCCCGGGAAACAGTGCTACAAATCCCTAAATTACTATTCGAAAACAATTTTTTAAATTTATATTGTCAATCTAAGATTTATAGATGAATATCTCTTGAGAACACTTGTCATACCAGATTTTAAATTAACTTTACTGGGTAATCACACTTTGCGATAAAAGCAGATGCGATACTGAGAAAATGAGCTAGGACAACTAGCACGGCGCCATCTTGGAAAAGTGGGAAATCACATCTGATCTTGTATAATATTGTAAATAATCGCCTACCTTTAGTTGTCTTCATCAGAAAGCACTTCCCGGAATCACAGGTCCACAACAGATGTATTTTCGGTCGAAAAAGTCCATCCTTTATATTCCATTAGCCTGCTGCTAGTTGCGCGTCCTAAGGCTGTGTCCAAAAGCTCCGACGTGCGCGGGACTGTAGTGTCAGAAATGAGGGTTTTTCCCTCCTTTAGGTTCGTTCAAACATGTCAAACGTTGTAAAACATTAATCTTCAGGGCCTGTAACACCAAGAGAGCCAATAAGATTCGACAGAGACGATTGCAATGTGTTTTGATACGTTTCCAAAGGTGGGGTAGACTGGCCCGCCGGCGTCATAATGGTGATGGCCCAACCCCCGTGACCAATTTCCAATGCGTCTCTTTCATTGAGTTTCGACTGTATAAGGCTCAAACCACTGTGAAAAGACTGGGGACATCTAGTGGAAGCAATAGGAAGTGCTCAATGATCCATTGTTAACGGTGTGATTAATAGGGAAAGCTGTGAAGTCGGGTCCACAATTCAGAATTCCACTTCCTGTTTCAATCGGTCTCGGGGTTTTGACTGCCAAATGAGTTCTGTTATACTCACAGACACCATTCAAACAGTTTTAGAAACTTTAGGGTGTTTTCTATCCATATAAAATAAGTATATGCATGTCCTAGCTTCTGAGTTTGATTAGTAGGCCGTTGAAAATGGGAACAAATTTTTTCCAAAATGCGCTGTGGCGCCCCCTTTGCGGGGGTATCCGTAAGAGTGACCAGTGTTACTTTATTAAAGTGAGCAGTGTTTCGTTATTAAAGTGAACAGTGTTCCGTTATTAAAATGACCAGTGTTATGTTACTAAAGTGACCAGTGTTACTTTATTAAAGTGACCAGTGTTCCGTTATTAAAGTGACCAGTGTTCCGTTATTAAAGTGACCAGTGTTTTGTTATTAAAGTGACCTTGGTTCCGTTATTAAAGTGTCCAGTGTTACGTTATTAAAGTCACCAGTGTTACGTTATTAAAGTGACCAGTGTTAAATTATTAAAGTGACCAGTGTTACGTTATTAAAGTGACCAGTGTTACGTTAATAAAGTGACCAGTGTTACGTTATTAAAGTCACCAGTGTTATGTTATTAAAGTGACCAGTGTTAAATTATTAATGTGACCAGTGTTCCGTTATTAAAGTGACCAGTGTTCCGTTATTAAAATGACCAGTGTTATGTTACTAAAGTGACCAGTGTTACTTTATTAAAGTGACCAGTGTTCCGTTATTAAAGTGACCTGTGTTCCATTATTAAAGTGACCTTGGTTCCGGTATTAAATTGACCAGTGTTCCGTTGTTAAAGTGACCTGTGTTCCATTATTAAAGTGACCTTGGTTCCGGTATTAAAGTGACCAGTGTTCCGTTGTTAAAGTGACCTGTGTTCCATTATTAAAGTGACCAGTGTTACATTATTAAAGTGACCAGTGTTCCGTTATTAAAGTGACCAGTGTTACGTTATTAAAGTGACCAGTGTTCCGTTATTAAAGTGACCAGTGTTACAATATTAAAGTGACCAGTGCTCCATTATTAAAGTGACCAGTGTTACGTTTTTAAAGTGACCAGTGTTCCATTATTAAAGTGACCAGTGTTCCATTATTAAAGTGACCAGTGTTCCGTTATTAAAGTGACCAGTGTTAAATTATTAAAGTGATCAGTGTTACTTTATTAAAGTGACCAGTGTTCCGTTATTAAAGTGACCAGTGTTTTGTTATTAAAGTGACCTTGGGTCCGTTATTAAAGTGACCAGTGTTCCGTTGTTAAAGTGACCTTGGTTCCGTTATTAAAGTGACCAGTGTTCCATTATTAAAGTGACCAGTGTTCTGTTATTAAATTAACCAGTGTTACGTTATTAAAGTGTCCAGTGTTCCATGTCTATTAGCGTACGGCAACAGCCTATGTTGCAGTTGAGTAACCGGGTGGTAGCCGGCTAGTGACAGTGACTAAGTTCAGGGCAAGATACTGGGTTGATGCCGGCTACTGATTGCAATTTAACAGTCTGATGGCCTTGAGATAGAAGCTGTTTTTCCATCTCTCGGTCCCAGCTTTGATGCACCTGTAATGACCTCGCCTTCTAGATGATAGTGGGGTGAACAGGCCGTTGCTCGAGTGGCTGAGGTCTTTGATTATATTTTTCTTCCTGTGACACTGGGTGGTGTAGATGTCCTGAAGGGCATTCAGTGTGCTCCCGGTGATGCGTTGGGCTGATCGCACCACCCTCTGTAGAGACCTGCAGTTGCGGATGGTACAGTTGCCATACCAGGCGGTGATGACAGCCCAACAGGATGCTCTCAATGGTGCATCTGTAAAAGTGTGTGAGGGTCTTAGGGGACAAGCCACATTTCTTCAGCCTCCTGAGGTTAAAGAGGACCTGGTGCGCCTTCTTCACAACACTGTCTGTGTGGGTGGACCATTTCAGATTGTCAGTGATGTGTACACCGAGGAATTTGAAGGATTTCACCTTCTCAACTGCAGCCCCATCAATATGGTTTGGGGTGTGCTCCCTCTGCTGTATCCTGAAGTCCACGTTCAGCTCCTTCATTTTGTTGACATTGAGGGAGAGATTATTTTCCTAGCACCACTCCGCCAGGGCCCTCACCTCTTCCCTGTAGGCTGTTGTGTCATCTGCAAACTTGTTGATTGAGTTGGAGGCGTGCATGGCCACACAGTCATGGGTGAACAGGGAGCACAGCAGGGGGCTGAGCAAGCATCATTGTGGGGCCCCTGTGTTGAGGATCAGCATAGTAGAGGTGTTGTTTCCTACCTTCACCACCTGGGGGTGGCCCATCAGGATGTTCAGGACCTAGTGGAACAGGGCGGGGTTCAGATCCAGGGCCCCGAGCTTAACGATGAGCTTGGAGGGTACTATGGCATTGAAGGCTGAGCTGTAGTCAATGAACAGCATTCTTACAGAGTTATTCCTCTTGTCCAGATGGTATAGGGCAGTGTGCAATGCGATGGCTATTGGGGCGGTATGTGAATTGCAGTGAGTCCAGGGTGTCAGGTAAGTTTGAGGTGATGTGATCCTTAACTAGCCTCTCAAAGTACTTAATGATGACAGAAGTGAGTGCTATGGGGCGATAGTCATTTAGTTCAGTTACCTTCGCTTTCTTGGGTACAAGAACAATGATGGACATCTTGAAGCAAGTTGAGGCAGCAGACTGGGATAGGGATAGATTGAATACGTCCGTAAAGCCAGCTGAACTGTGCATGCTCTGAGGACCCGGCTAGGGATACCGTCTGGGCCAGCAGCCTTGTGAGGGTTAAAATTCTTAAATCTCTTACTCACGTCGGCCACGTATAATGAGAGCTCATAGTCTTTGGGAGCAGCCCGTGTCGGCGACACTAAGATATCCTCAAAGCTGGCGAAGAAGGTGTTTAGCTTCTCAGGTAGCAAGACGTCGGTGTCCGCGATGTGGCTGGTTTTCCATTTATAATCCGTGATTGTCTAGAGTCCCTGCCACATACATCACATATGATAGTGGCAAGTTATACTACTGCAGACATCAGTGTTTTTATCCTTAAATGTGACTTTGTCAATTTTTTAATGTATTTTTTATTTCACCTTTATTTAACCAGGTAGGCTAGTTGAGAACAAGTTCTCATTTACAACTGCGACCTGACCAAGATAAAGCAAAGCAATGCAACACAAACAACAACACAGAGTTACACATGGAATAAACAAACATACAGTTAATAATACAGTAGAAAAAGTCTATATACACTGTTTGCAAATGAGGTAGGATAATGAAGGTAAGGCAATAAATCTGCCACAGTGGCGAAATAATTACAATACAGCAATTAAACACTGGATTTATAGATGTGCAGAAGATGAGTGTACAAGTAGAGATACTGGGGTGCAAAGGAGCAAAAATAGATAACAGTGTGGGGATGAGGTAGTTGGATGGGCTATTTACAGATAGGCTAGCCAGTCTTGTGTTTCACCATTTTTTGTGATTTGTTTCCAGTTTGTTATGTTGTTTTTAGCCAAACATTATTAAGGAAATTATTATTAAGATGGTGCCGTAATATTGAGATGCCAGTAGGGAGAGGTCTAGAACACTGGACACTTTTGTAGGTGAGGAGGAGTGTACATTGAATTGATTAGTAGAATAGAATGAATGATATCATGGAACTGACCACATGTAAATTAAACTTTGACTTGTTACATATAGAACTCAGAATGTGTTGCCTTGCCCCTCTAAGTTATTATAAACATTCCAAATAGAATAGTGAACAAATGGTTTACATGGTTCTGTATTTAAAGAAGTGTAAGGTCTATCATTTGGAAGTGTATGACCCACTCTTATACACTAACCTCCCCTTTCTGATGTGCTGGTCTGGTCATTATACATGTTAATGTCTTAAGGAGGAAGGATAGTTCTGCATCACCTACCTGTGCCCTGACTACTTTAAATATGTATGAACCACAGTACTCCCATGCACTGTTAGTAAGTTGACTTACAGTACAGACCTCTCCCCTTCACTTCACTCTGTTAGTACTCTTGACAAAATCTTGAAATATTGTTTTTAGTTATTTGTATTTAGTCATAAGTCATAGACTTGAGGGTAATGTATCCTTTACTTCTTGTTATGTTTTGAGCTGTGTTTTGGTTGTTACATCAGGGCCAGTATTCAATAAGTGTCAGTGTAGGAGTGCTGATCTAATCAAATCAAATGTTATTTGTCACATGCGCCAAATACAACAGGTGTAGACCTTACCGTGAAATGCTTACTTACAAGCCCTTAACCAACAATGCAAATCAGGAAATAGAGTTACATCGGGATGACATGATTAACCAGGTGGAACACGACATGCTCAGTGTAACGCTGTAGTGTGTGTGTGTGTGTGTGTATGTATGTGTGTGTGTTCGTGAGTGCGTATGTCGGTGTGTGAGTCACTTGCTGTTTATCCTCACAGCTTGGGTATAGGAGATATCATTGAACCTGGTGGTCAGTCTTTAGGCTGCTGTACAGCTTGAAGGACCATAGAGCAGCTTCAGAACATTCAAGGTGGAAAAATGTGTTAACAGTACAGCAGATCTACAGATCTGTTCAGGAAGTGATTGTTGTTGATGATGATGATGTATGTTGTATTTCACCAGCTAGTGAGTTGTTGTTTATGTTTCTAAGACTGCAGGGTGGGAGATGCAACAATGGCTTTGAGACAAGCAGGAAGTATGTTGGTGGTCTTTTTCTGGTCTGTGGCAGGTATGGCCCCTTTCACAACTGTTTTAGTTGCCCTGTGTTTCAATTTACAAACATGTCTAAAAGGTTAAGAGTCATAATGTTATTCTGCTGTTCTGTTTGGCGTATCTACTTCACTTTATATAGTTGTCTTTCACTCCTCATTGAGAGATGCTTATCTGTGGTTTCCATTCACACTCAACTCAGCAACCATGGCAACAAAATGTGGACACAAACTTCTGCTTTTGTGAGCCATTTTGGCTTAATTGTGATACCCTTGTGTTGTGTGACTGTGGGTTTCAGTTGTAATGGGTCAGGATGGCTGGAGTGTGACATACACCCCTCAGAGTATCTGTGCCTTGAGGGGGTCAACAGTTGACCTGACCTGCTCTTACACATATCCCAGTGGTACAGTCACAACAACCCTCTGGTTCACTAAAATGGAGACTGGTGTAGAAACTGAAGATATAGGTCAGGACCCAGAGAATGCAGGTCATGTGGAGTATCATGGGGATAAGAAGAATGGTCACACCCTGACAATCACAGACCTGAGAGAGAAAGACTCAGCTACGTACAAGTTCAGATTATTAACAGATCAGGAAGGAGGGACATATACTGGAAGTCCTGGAGTCACTCTGTCTGTCACAGGTACAGTAAAAATTAGCTTTTCTTTTGAATTCCAATTAGTTCTGGACAATTGTTGTGGTGTGTATGTATAGTAGTCTGTATAACATAGTATTTCTTCCATCTTTGTATTAGAGTGATAAGTCAGTGATAAAGGGATTTACAGTGATATTGTTTTTTCTCCAGGTCTTCAGGTGAAGGTGACTGGTGGACATCAGGATAAGACACTAACCTGTATCACCACCTGTACTCTGACTGACAACCCCACCTACATCTGGTACAAGAACGGACAACATCTAGATGAGAGCACCTCCCCCCAGTACAAAAGCTCAGTCTCCAGCAACTACATTGATGGTTATTCCTGTGCTGTAAAAGGCCAGGAGGATCTCCACTCTCCTGCAGTGTGTGAGTGTGAATTTAATACATTATACTGTGTGTTGGTTTAATTTTGTCATTTGAGAACTTGTAGCATTTCTAGAAAGAACTGAGAATACAATCCAGTTGTCCTCTTGTTATGTCACTGTGTTTCAGGTGTTCAGGGTCAGGACTGCAACAGAGTAACTTACACCAAGAGGAGAATCTGTGTCTTGAAGGGGTCAACAGTGGCCATATCCTGTACTTATGTTGGTTATAATAGAGTCAAATCATCACTTTGGTTTAGTCCTAAACAGAGTGCTAGTTGGACTAATAAGTTGACACCTGAGGACCTAACCAGAGACCCAGGGTATGCAGGTCGTGTGGAGTACGCTGGAAGAGAGAGTGAAACATATGAAGGTCCCTCCTCCCTGAGAATCACAGATCTGAGAGAGGAGGACTCAGCTGAGTATCGCTTCACTTTTAAAACTCAAAACTTTGAATGGGGTCATAGTTTCCCAGGAACAACTCTGACTGTCACAGGTAATACTACACTGTATGATACAACTGTAAATCATATTGAATTACAGGAGAAAATAAATGAACCATCCTGTTAACACAGAGGTGTATGTGGTTTTATACATATTGTTTCAGGTCTGCAGGTGAAGGTGACTCCTGCTGCAGAGGGACAGAAGACACTGACCTGTAGCACCACCTGTACTCTTACTGGTAACCCCACCTACATCTGGTACAAGAACGGACAACGTCTAGATGAGCCCACTTCCCAGAAGTACTCTGTCAATAGTTATTATTCAGACAGTTACTCCTGTGCTGTAGAAGGCCATGAGGATCACCACTCTCCTGCAGTGTGTTAGTATGAATGAAACTAGTATTTTATGTGGTATTATTTAGAACCGATAAGAACAGTATTACTTTCTCTATCAATATTCTTAACAATATACATTGGAATGATAAACAGTTTTATAGATGTATGTACATGTATGTCAATATTATTTAAAAATTCAAAATGAACCTGTCCAATACATCTGAAACACTTGAAACTATTCTCATTATCGTTTCAGGAATTGATCAGCTTCATTTTGTTTCAGGTGTTTGGGGTGAGAGCTGTATGAATGTGACTTACACCCATCAGAGTATCTGTGCTTTGAAAGGGTCAACAGTGGACATATCATGCTTTTACACACATCCCAGTTGGCATAACGTCACAGAAGTATCCTGGTTCAACAAATGGGAGTCTGGTGTACCTAAAGACCTGAGCCAGGACCCAGAGTATGCAAGTCGTGTGGAATACCATCGACAAACAGAAAAGGACTCCACCCTGAGAATCACAGACCTGAGAGAGAGTGACTCAACTGAGTACAAGTTCAGATTTACAACTGCTGAGGCAAGATGGGGGTACAGCTTCCATGGAACAACTCTGACTGTCACAGGTAACACTGAATACCACATTATACAGTTTTGAAGAGTCATGATGTTAATAATTAACTCACACCAATTTTGAACCGTATACGCTTTTTTCGCTCTCCTTTAATTCAGGTTCTCAGGTGGAGGTGACTCCTAAATGGAGTTCACAGTCGAAGACACTGTCCTGTAGCACCACCTGTACTCTGAGTAACCCCAACCCCATCTATATCTGGTACAAGAACGGACAACATCTAGAGGAAAGCAACTCCACCCAGTACAAAGACGCAGTGTCCAGTAACAGTAAAGACAGCTACTCTTGTGCTGTAAAAGGCCATGAGGATCTCCACTCTCCTGCAGTTTGTGAGTGTTTATTTAACCTGCTTGGGATAGGGGGCAGTATTTTCACAGCCGGATAAAAAAGGTACCCGATTTAATCTGGTTACTACTCCTGCCCAGAAACTAGAATATGCATATAATTAGTAGATTTGGATAGAAAACACTCTAAAGTTTCCAAAACTGTTTGAATGGTGTCTGTGAGTAAAACAGAACTCATACGGCAGGCCAAAACCTGAGAAGATTCCATACAGGAAGTGCCCTGTCTGACAATTTGTTGTCCTTCTGTTGCATCTCTATTGAAAATACAGCATCTCTGCTGTAACGTGACATTTCCTAAGGCTCCCATTGGCTCTCAGAAGGCGCCAGAAAGTGGAATGGGGTGTCTGCTGTCTCTGGGCGAAGAACAGCAGGAGAATTTGTGAGTGGTCAGCCTGGGGACAGTGATACTGGAGATGCGCGGTCATGAGACTACTACATTTCTTTCTTTCAGCCTTTGAATGAATACAACGTCGCCGGTTGGAATATTATCGCTATTTTACGAGAAAAATAGCATAACAATTGATTTAAACAGCGTTTGACATGCTTCGAAGTACGGTAATGGAATATTTAGACATTTTTTGTCATGAAATGCGCTCGCGCGTCACCCTTCGGATAGTGACCTGAACGCACGAACAAAACGGAGCTATTTGAATATAACTATGGATTATTTGGAACCAAAACAGCATTTGTTGTTGAAGTAGAAGTCCTGGGAGTGCATTGTGACGAAGAACAGCAAAGGTAATCCAATTTTTCTAATAGTATTTCTGAGTTTAGGTTGTCCCAAACTTGGTGGGTGTCAAAATAGCTAGCCGTGATGGCCGGGCTATGTACTCAGAATATTGCAAAATGTGCTTTCGCCGAAAAGCTATTTTAAAATCTGACACCGCGATTGCATAAAGGAGTTCTGTATCTATAATTCTTAAAATAATTGTTATGTATTTTGTGAACGTTTATCATGAGTAATTTTGTAAATTCATCGGAAGTTTGCGGTGGGTATGCTAGTTCTGAACATCACATTCTAATGTAAAAAGCTGGTTTTTGATATAAATATGAACTTGATTGAACAAAACATGCATGTATCGTATAACATAATGTCCTAGGAGTGTCATCTGATGAAAATCATCAAAGGTTAGTGCTGCATTTAGCTGTGGTTTTCGTTTTTGTGACATATATGCTTGCTTTGAAAATGGCTGTGTGATTATTTTTGGCAGGATACTCTCCTGACATAATCTAATGTTTGCTTTCGCTGTAAAGCCTTTTTGAAATCGGACAATGTGGTTAGATTAACGAGAGTCTTGTCCTTAAAATGGTGTAAAATAGTCATATGTTTGAGAAATTGAAGTTATAGCATTTTTGAGGTATTTGTATTTCGCGCCACCATTGGATATTGGTGATTAAGGGACAGATCGGTGGGGGGGGGGGGGGGGGGGGTAGTTGGTCCCCAAAGTTTCAAATATTTTCACATGACCCTCCCCTTGTACTGTAAAATAAATTGAATACCCTCCTCCCTCATAGACTTAACTCGAAAGAATGTTTACGACCACAAATTACAATAACTGTAGCGACCGTGTATTTATAAACGTGAATATCGAATTGACCATTTCGGCATGCTTTTGTGGCATGATCGATGCCACGCAGGGCTACTGGCCAGAAGTTTGAGTGTTCGCGACCATCACAAACAAGCTCGCCCTGCCTGCCTGTTCCATTACACTACGATCATATACAAAATATATGCAACAAATTTTCCACCAACCGGTTTCTTTGCCAATGCACCACACAACCAATAAAAAAGCATTACGACTTCGGTCACTTCAATTTCATGCTTTGCGTTTTCAAAACCACAATAAATAGACTATGTCAGTCTCGACAAACAGAAAAATACATCTCTCCCTACCTTGTAGGCTTACCCAGTATCGAAGGCTTGACTTGACAATCTCCTAATGTCATTCAACTTTGACTTGCTTTGTAACAGATGTCTCTTTCCATTCATCGATTTACCGCTGCACAGTTTGGATTGATTGATTGATTTTATTTGGCAGTAAAAAAAAATTTTTTTTTTTTTAAGTGATCAGGATTGCACAATAAAGTCGGGGAATTATTTCCATTGTGGTCCATATTTTTTACATAAATACATATACAATTATACTGAACAAAAATATAAATACAACATGCAACAATTTCAACAATTTTACTGAGTTACAGTTCATATAAGGAAATCAGTCAATTTAAATAAATTAATTAGGCCCTAATCTATGGATTTCACATGACTGGGCAGGGTCACAGCCATGGGTGGGCTTTGTAGGGCATAGGCCCAAGCACTTTGGAGCCAGGCCAACCTACTGGGGAGCCAGACCCAGCCAGTCAGACTGAGGTTTTCCTAACAAAAGGTCTTTATTTCAGACAGAAATACTCCTCAGTTTCATCAGCTGTCCAGGTGGCTGTTCTCAGATGATGCCGCAGGTGAAGAAGCCGATGTGGAGGTCCTAGGCTGGCGTGGTTACAAGTGTTCTGCAGTTCCGAGGCCGGTTGGACATACTTCCAAATTCTCTTAAACGACATTGGCAGAGAAATGAAAATTACATTTTCTGGCACAGATCTGGTGGACATTCCTGCAGTCAGCATTCCAATTGCACGCTCCTTCAAAACTTGAGACATCTGTGGCAGTGTGTTGTGTTACAAAAATGCAAATTTTAGAGTGGCCTTTTATTGTCCCTAGCACAAGGTGCACCTGTATAATGATCATGCTGTTTAATCAGCTTCTTCATATGCCACACCTGTCAGGTGGATGGATTATCTTGGCTAAAGTGAAATGCTCACTAACAGGGATGTAAACAAATTTGTGTACACAATTTGAGAAAAAAAGATGTTTGTGGTAATGGAAAATGTCTGGGATCTTTTATTTCAGCTTATGAAACATGGGACCAACACCTTACTTGTTGGGTTTATATTGTTGTTCAGAATACATAGATAGAGACACATTACAGAGTATAACGACACAGGATGAGACCCAGATGCAGACACAGGAGACAGATGGTTTGAGTCTCTAATATGTATTAATAGACAAGGGGCAGGCAAGAGTCAGGTTGAGTTCTGGCAGAAGTTCATAAACCAGGTCAAAAAAGGTACAGGGCGGCAGGCAGGCTCGAGGTCATGGCAGACTGAATGGTATGGCAGGTGGGCTCAGTGTCATGGCAGGCAGAACAGGTTGCAACCGGGAGGACTAGAAAACAGGGACTAGGATAAACAGGCGTACCGAACAACACGCTGGTAGGCTTGACAAGACTAGATGAACTGGCAACAGACAAACAGAGAACACAGGTATAAATGCACATTGGATAATGGGGAAGATGGGTGACACTTGGAGAACGTGGAGACAAGCACGAAGACAGGTGAAACAGATCAGAGTGTGACAGTACCCCCACCCTCTAGGGACACCACCTGGTGCCCTACCTGGGCGCATACCTGGTTGACCGGGGTGCCGGCGGTGAAAGTTGGTGATGAGGGCCAGGTCCAGGATGTCCTTAGCGGGAACCCAGCACCTCTCCTCCGGACCATAACCCTCCCAGTTAACCAGGTACTGGAAACCCCTGCCCCGAGGTCGAACACTCAGGAGGCGTCTCACCATGTACTCCGGATGGCGGTCGATGAGATGGGGAGAGGGGGTGGGCCTGGAAACAGGAGACAAAGGGCTGTGAGACAAAGGCTTCATCTCGGACACATGAAAAGTGGGATGCATATAGTGGGTACGGAGCAACAGAAGACAAACAGCAGAGAGGCTAAGGACTTTAGAGATGGGGAAAGGACCAATGAAACGGGGGGAAAGTTTACGAGACTCCACCCGGAGGGGCAGGTCCAGCGTAGACAGCCGCCGAAGACATGTATGTCAATTAAGGCAGCCCTCCGCACCTCTCTGAATCATAGGGGTTGGGTTAAATGTGGATATTAAATGTGGATATTTGGCGAGCGGAACGTCTCGCCAAATATCCAATGGAAGAATGTGGCGCCGAAAAACAAAACCTCAAAAATGCAATAATTTCAATTTTTCAAACATATGACTATTTTACACCATTTTAAAGACAAGACTCTCGTTAATCTAACCACATTGTCCGATTTCAAAAAGGCTTTACAGCGAAAGCAAACATTAGATTATGTCAGGAGAGTACATAGACACAAATAATCACACAGCCATTTTCCAAGCAAGCATATATGTCACATAAACCCAAACCACAGCTAAATGCAGCACTAACCTTTGATGATCTTCATCAGATGACACTCCTAGGACATTATGTTATACAATACATGCATGTTTTTGTTCAATCAAGTTCATATTTATATCAAAAATTCAGCTTTTACATTAGCATGTGATGTTCAGAACTAGCATACCCATCGAAAACTTCCGGTGAATTTAATAATTACTCATGATATACGTTCACAAAATACATAACAATTATTTTAAGAATTATAGATACAGAACTCCTTTATGCAATCGCTATGTCAGATTTTAAAATAGCTTTTCGGCGAAAGCACATTTTGCAATATTCTGAGTAGATAGCTCGGCCATCAGAGGCTAGCTATTTTGACACCCACCAAGTTTGGTGCTCACTAAACGCAGAATTACTATAAGAAAATGTGGATTACCTTTGCTGTTCTTCGTCAGAATGCACTCCCAGGACTTCTACTTCAACAACAAATGTTGTTTTGGTTCCAATAATCATATACTTATATTCAAATAGCTCTGTTTTGTTCGTGCGTTCAGGTCACTATCTGAAGGGTTTATGCGCGGAGCGCATTTCGTGACAAAAAATTCAAATATTCCATTACCGTACTTAGAAGCATGTCAAACGCTGTTTAAAATCAATTTTTATGCTATTTTTCTCGTAAAATAGCGATAATTATTCCAACCGGGTGACGTTGTATTCATTCAAAGGCTGAAAGAAAAAATTTAGTAGCCTTGTGGACGCGCATCTCCAGTGTCACTGTCCCCAGGCTGGACCACTCACAAATTCTCCTGCTGTTCTTTCGCCCAGAGACTGCAGACACCCATTCCACTTTCTGGCACCTTCTGAGAGCCAATGGAAGAGTTAGAAAGTGTCCACGTTACAGCAGAGATGCTGTAATGTTGATAGAGATGCAACAGAAGGACAACAAATTGTCAGACAGGGCACTTCCTGTATGGAATCTTCTCAGGTTTTTGCCTGCTATATGAGATTCTGTTATACTCACAGACACCATTCAAACAGTTTTAGAAAACTTTAGAGTGTTTTCTATCCGAATCTACTAATATATGCATATTCTCGTTCTGGGCAGGAAGTAGTAACCAGATTAAATCGGGTACGTTTTTTATCCGGCCGTGAAAATACTGCCCCCTATCCCAAAGAAGTTAAGGCAATGTCAGTCTCAGAACGGGCTCCAGACCAGGATAGAACCAGTGGTCCAGTTGTGCCTCTGGAGCCATACAAATCCCAAAACAATAGGAACATGGGGAGATTTCAATAACAAGAAACCTTATGGACTCACTGTGATTGCCCAACACACACAGGTTAATAGGAACCGTACTGTGAGTGACCCTGCCAATGGAGCGTCCGTCCAGTGCACTGGTTAAATAGGGAACAGAAAGGAGTTATGTGGAGATACCCAGCTCAGATACCAGAGTGGCGTCCATGAAGCTCTCATCAGCCCCAGAGTCAATGAGCGCCCGGAGAGATTTAGACCTGTCACCCCAGAGCAGGATAACATGGAAAGGGATAGGAGTAAAAGGAGTCGAAAACCTCCCAGCATGGCCCACCATTGTACTCGTACCGAACCGATGAGTCTGGTATTTTACTGGACAGTTGGATTTGTAAAGCCCTGTAGCACCACCAGTGCAGGCAACTGTTGGAGTTAAGCCTGCTTAATGCAGGCGTCGGGCAGCGTGGATGAATGAGCAGCCGTGGATAAACAAGTGGAGCCGAGAACAGACCACCTCTCCCTCCTGCGTTCCCGTAGACGCCCATCAATCCTTATGGTTAAGCTATGAGGGAGCCGAGGTCTAGGGGGTAACTCCCGAGCTGAGAGCTCGTCTTTAACCTCCTCCGATATACATGAAGAAAGGTAACGAACAGAGACTCCGGGTTCAGGCACTCTCGGTGGCTAACGTGCGAAAGTCTACTGTGTAGTCTGCCACACTACGGGGTCTTGATGTAATCGAAGTAGCTTTCGGCCGCCTCTCTCCCGGACACTGGAGAATCGAACACCTTCCTCACCTCTGCAATGAAATCCTCCAGACGAAGGCAAATGACGGATGTTGCTCCCAAACCGCCGTTAGTCAGGTGAGCACCCCTTCCAGACATTAGCGTTATCAGATACGCTATTTTCGAACAATCCGAAGGGAACGAAGACGGCTGCAGGTCACAGATGAGGGGAGCACTGGGAAAGACACGCCCGGCTGGTTCCAGGATCCCCAGCATAGCGCTCCGGAGGAAGTAAGCGGTGTTCTCGGGAAGCCGGAGTAGGCTGTACAAAATCATCACTTGGAGGGGGATTACTGTGCGTCCGGGAGGTCTCCGTTGTGGCATGCTGCTTGATAGATAGTCCACGGAATTGCTCCAGTAATGTTTTGAAACCCTGGTCATGGCTTCCCACCAGTGTATGGAGTCCTTCCATAAGGTTCTGGAGTAGCTCGTAATGTCTTCCATGGTGGCTCCATGCATAGAGACAGGGTTGTGGAGCTGGTCCGAGTCTGCTGGGTCTGTCATTGCCAGTTTTTTGGTGCCAGACTACATGACAAGGAAGATTTCAATTTACCGGACATTTTATGGATGTTGGCCTATGAGCCACATTCACATATCCTTAGAAACAGCCTGTAACAAATTGTATAAAGATAAGCATTTTATTGTTAGATTATAGGAGTAAATCTGGTAGGCCAGAAACAGTCTTACTCACCTCAAGTTCAACTTTCGGAGTCAGTAGGAGCGCCGGGGAGCACTGCATTCAAGTCATAGGCCTTCAGTAGCTGAAACTTAATAACAGCCACACAAACCAAACCATCACAAATGGTTATAAACTTTATTAGGATAATATCAAAGTAAGTCAAGCCATTGTTTACAGGGAAAATACGAATAGAAGAGTCAATGTAAACCAGGGAAAAATTGCACTACCCTCCCGTGCACACCAAAAAACCACACAACCCTCCTCAAAGCAGAATAAATAGTTTGACAACTCTCCCCCAGTAAATTTCAATCTGTCCCTAATACATCATTGTACAACTGTAACTATTTAACTGTGTTGGTTTCACTATGTAATATTAGAACTACGACATTTAGCGTTTCTAGAAATAACTGAGAATGCAATCCAGTTGACCTCTTGTTATGTCACTGTGTTTCAGGTGTTCAGGGTCAGAGCTGCAACAGAGTGACTTACACCAAGAGGAGAATCTGTGCCTTGAAGGGGTCAACAGTGGACATATCCTGTACTTATGTTGGTTATTATTCCACCATATCAACATTCTGGTTTAGAAGTGATAAGTCAACCCCTGAAGACCTAACCAGAGACCCAGGGTATGCAGGTCGTGTGAAGTACATGGAACACAGAGGTCCCTTCACCCTGAGAATCACAGATCTGAGAGAGGAGGACTCAGCTGAGTATCGCTTCACTTTTAAAACAAACAACTTTGAATGGGGTCATAGTTTCCCAGGAACAACTCTGACTGTCACAGGTAATACTACACTGTATTTTACAATAGTATATCATAATGAATTACAGGAGAAAATAAATTAACTATCCTGTTAACAGAGGTGTATGTGGTTTTATAAATATTGTTTCAGGTCTGCTGGTGAAGGTGACTCCTGCTGCAGAGGGACAGAAGACACTGACCTGTAGCACCACCTGTACTCTAACTGACAACCCCACCTACATCTGGTACAAGAACGGAAAACGTCTCGATGAGCCCACTTCCCAACACTACTCTAGTAATACCCTAGTAGTGTTGGGTCATTCTGCGGACAGTTACTCCTGTTCTGTTGAAGGTCATGAGACTCCCACTCTCCTGCAGTGTGTGAGTATGAATTAAACTACTATTCCACTTAGAAAGTATCAATCATTTAACATCAATGAGAAGGGTATTACTGCTTTATCTATCAATATTCATCATTACATAGAAATTACACTCAATGTCATAGATGTATGCATGTCTATAGTTAGAATGTTCAGTACCTCAAACACTTGAAGAATAGTTTAGTAGACACTCAAGTCCTAAAGTATCTCCAAATGTATTCTTGTTCATGTTTTTTGTAAGTGATAGTTTTAGATTGTCTTCTGACTTTAGATATAATTTATTTTTGACATGACGTCATTTGATGTAGTATACAACAGTCCTAACCCTAAAAATTCTGCTTTACTAGATGCTCCAAAGAACACCTCAGTGTCAGTCAGTCCCTCTGGTGAAATATTGGAGGGCAGTTCAGTGACTCTGACCTGCAGCAGTGATGCCAACCCACCTGTGGACAAATACACCTGGTACAAGAAGAATGGATCTTCACTGACAGGATCTGAAAACACCTTCCTCATCACCAACATCAGCTCTGAGGACAGTGGAGAATACTACTGTGAGGCTGAGAGTATATATGGGAGTCTCAACTCTTCTTCTGTGTCTGTGGACATTCAGTGTAAATACACCTAACCTTCTCTTCTTTTGATCAGAGAATCACACATATTTAAAGTAATTATTTATTTATTTCAATCATAAGTCCAAGTTCCATGATGCTCCTCATGTAAAGCACTATGTATGAGCAATGTGTCACATATTGTCCACCAGACGGCCCAAAGAATACCTCAGTGTCAGTCCCTCTGGTGAAATAGTGGAGGGCAGTTCAGTGACTCTGACCTGCAGCAGTGATGCCAACCCACCTGTGTACAAATACACCTGGTACAAGAAGAACGTAGCCTCACCAAAAGCATCAGGACAGAGTTACAGCATCACTAACATCATCTCTGAGGACAGAGGAGAATATTACTGTGAGGCTGAGAATACAATAGCATCTAATAACTCTACAGCTCTGATGATCATTGTAGCAGGTAAAGTTACATCTTCAATACCTCAATACAAAATTACTTTCCAAGAAATATCTTAATAATTATACTTAGGATTATTACACTTTTGTTTATAACTACAGGTTGGCTTATAAACTCCCCAAGTATTAACAAGTATTACATTGATATTCTATATTCTATATTATTATTATAATAATTACAGTTCATTAGAACATGCCATGTACTCATATCATCTATATTTTATTATAGGGAAACAAACCTCAGTTCTGACTGCAGCTGTAGGAATCATAGTGGTTGTTCTGGTTCTCATCCTCTGTCTCTCTGGACTCATGTGGTTCAGGTGAGTTTTTTTGTTGTTTATTATTTCACTTTAGAATATAAATTAATTAATTAATTAATTAATTCATTCATTCATTCATTCATTCATTCATTCATTCATTCATGTACAAAACAGGAAGAAAGCCTCCAATACCACCTCTGACACAAAAGGCACAGCAGACGATGGACAGGTGAGTCCATCAGAAGATGACTGTGATGTTTTTGTATGCTTTGTGGAACA